>NC_138313.1:44017500-44297500 GCF_965601325.2 Salmo salar
TCGGTGGCCAATGAGGGACATTCAAGTCTTCAGACCGGCTGTGACCGGTTTTCACTGATAGGTCACTATCAGTCTCTCCGGGTATTCAATTCTCCTGTGGTTCTGGGGTTAGTTAGAACATCAATTCTCCTGTGATTCTGGGGTTAGTTAGAACATCAATTCTCCTGTGATTCTGGGGTTAGTTAGAACATCAATTCTCCTGTGGTTCTGGGGTTAGTTAGAACATCAATTATCCTGTGATTCTGGGGTTAGTTAGAACATCAATTCTCTTGTGGTTCTGGGGTTAGTTAGAACATCAATTCTCCTGTGGTTCTGGGGTTAGTTAGAACATCAATTCTCGTGTGATTCTGGGGTTAGTTAGAACATCAATCCTCCTGTGATTCTGGGGTTAGTTAGAACATCAATTCTCGTGTGATTCTGGGGTTAGTTAGAACATCAATTCTCCTGTGATTCTGGGGTTGGTTAGAACATCAATTCTCCTGTGATTCTGGGGTTAGTTAGAACATCAATTCTCCTGTGGTTCTGGGGTTAGTTAGAACATCAATTCTCCTGTGGTTCTGGGGTTAGTTAGAACATCAATTCTCCTGTGGTTCTGGGGTTAGTTAGAACATCAATTCTCCTGTGATTCTGGGGTTAGTTAGAACATCAATTCTCCTGTGGTTCTGGGGTTAGTTAGAACATCAATTCTCTTGTGGTTCTGGGGTTAGTTAGAACATCAATTATCCTGTGGTTCTGGGGTTAGTTAGAACATCAATTCTCCTGTGGTTCTGGGGTTAGTTAGAACATCAATTCTCCTGTGGTTCTGGGGTTAGTTAGAACATCAATTCTCCTGTGATTCTGGGGTTAGTTAGAACATCAATTCTCCTGTGGTTCTGGGGTTAGTTAGAACATCAATTCTCTTGTGGTTCTGGGGTTAGTTAGAACATCAATTATCCTGTGGTTCTGGGGTTAGTTAGAACATCAATTCTCCTGTGGTTCAGGGGTTAATTAGAACATCAATTCTCCTGTGGTTCTGGGGTTAGTTAGAACATCAATGATCTTATGGTTCAGGTTGTTGGATTAGCTTGAAATACACTTATTCATGTTACCATATTAGAACGTGTTGATTACTTTACATGTATAATAAATGTTGATTAAATGTTGATTAATGTGCACTGTCCCTGTAAAAATAAAAAAATGTACTCAAACTCAAACTATATGTTGGGGTCAATGGAGCTTGCATAAGAACTAGGAGCATGGAAAGTTACTGAGTGAGAAAATGGGGGATGCAGGGAGTTTACATTCTGTCGAACATGTTATTGTTAAATCACATGGATCATATGGAAGGAGGCAAAGGGCAAAAGTCTGGTTTCAGTCACTGAGAAGGTAGGACAACCGTGGGTTAGGGAGGAGTGAGGAATTCGGCTTGAGGTCAGATGAAGTGAGAAGGAACATTCCTACTAGACACATGTACTTTCATGCCCACAAAGATTCCAGCAGGAAGCGGGGCCATGACTACACCAGTGAGAGGAACCAATGAAGTTCCTGACTAGCAACAGAGATGTGTTGGCTATGTAGATATGCAAGGAGGTGACTCCTCCTAGTTGGAGGGTATAAATATATGTGCTTCTCCTGTGGTTCTGGGTTAGTTAGAACATCAATTCTCCTGTGGTTCTGGGTTAGTTAGAACTTCAGAGTGACAAGCTAAGGTGGCAGGTAGACTAGTCATACTGCGTAATGAGCTGCGCATCCTTACTCAACATTGACAGGACAGTTTCAAACAAAATACGATTAATAAATTGACAAAATGGAAGGCAATAAACAAAAACTTGTTTCTCACAAGTGTAGCATACTGTAGGTTGTGAGTTCTGCAAAACACATGTCCACTCCGACAACGAGAACGATAAATGATAGAAAACTTACTGAAATGACCATAACCAAATAAACAGTGCAAATTACTACAACTGGTGATATTTGTAATGGGGAATTGATAGACATAGAAAACAATGAAGTTAAGAAACAATGAATACCCACAAAATGGCAGGAGAGAGCGCATTCTGGAGAGAGATGTGCCTTATGGATCTGAGCCATGATCCCCATATTCTTGGACCGTGACCTCCTCAAAGGATTAATCCACTGAGACAGGCACAAATCAGACTGCTTGACAACAACAAAAATCAAATGTTTCCAATACAGTTTGGTTTTGTCATACAGTATTCCATATAAGGAACTCAGACATTATGAAAGTTTCACAGTATACCCTTAATCTTGTAATAAATCTGTCCTAGTGATACATCCATTGTGACATTGTGGGAGGATGACCAACCTTCCAATCAAATGCAATGCATTTCGTAGCCGCTATAAATGCTAGGTTACACAGTTTCTTCAGATAACAGTATCCAGTATCAACATTTCCGTCACAGACTGGTCTTCCCTGTCCGCATGACCCTACTGAGACCCCTGTCACCATCTGATCCTCCTCAGATGAGGCATGACAAAGAATCATCTTGGTGTACATTTATACATTATATTATCCAAGAATTGAATCAATGGTTCAATAATTGAAATGACCATTATTCCCAGATCTCAGACTGTAGCTTTAAACTGCTGTCCTGTAGCTACTGTAGGTCTACCCATCAATTCAAGATGGAACTTTGTATCCATTCACTGATTGTTATAATATATTGCAAAATTCACGTGAGCTCTGTAGACTGATCTTCCCTGGCTGTCTGACCCTGCTGGGACACCTGTCACCATCTGATCCTGCTAAGACATGATGAGCATAGTGTTGGGTACTGACTGTGCACCATGACAGTGAAGTCTGTAGAGCTGTTTATACCGTGTCAGTGTGAAAAGTATGGAATTACCTAGGGAAACTGATAGATCAATAACGTTACATTGCTATACTGACTCTAATAAAACATTGCGCTTTCAAAAAATGTCCAAATGTCGGTCTTTTTTTAACCTTTATTTAACTAGGCAAGTCAGTTAAGAACAAATTCTTATTTTCAATGACGGCCTAGGAACAGTGGGTTAATGACAGATTTATACCTTGTCAGCTCGGGGACTCGATCTCACAACCTTTTGGTTACAAGTCCAACACTCTAACCACTAGCCTTCAATCTTTTGGCCGCTGGATTCATCATTTGATTAAGGTCTAGTATGATTGAGCGGCAAAAATAATAGTTAACTTCAGCCAACTTTTTGACTAGCTCTAATGGTACCCTTAAAGAAAATCACTGCCGTTTTCAAACTGCAGTAAAAGTGCAGTAACTGCAATTGACTGTGGTATTTTGGACGCAGTAATTGCAGTATAACTGCAGTGTACTGCAGTTATACTGCACTCTGACTGCAATCTTTTTTTCGTAGATAAAAGTGCTAACTGAGAAGCTGACCTTCCTTTGCCAACCTAGGATCACAAGGCTGGGTAGGTATGATGACACCACTGTGGGCCGTGCCAAGACTGCCAGACCTCCCTCCACTCCCAGCCTTCAGGGAAAAGAGAAAGCTGATCTGAACTGAACCAAGGACATGTTACATCAAGAGTATTAAACAGCTCCCATTCGCCACAGTCATCTGTAATGTATTCCATCTGTGAGCCACACTATATACGCATATACACTGAGTGTACAAAACATTAGGAATATTTTCCTCATTTGGAGTCGCACCCCCTGGAGGATCATGGCACCTGGGTACATGCCCTGTGAACCCGGTCGGTTTTCGGCCACAATTACTACAGGTTTAGTTAACTGGCTAGACCAGTGGTTCCCAACCACCTTGATGGGATAAAAAAAAATCTGTGTCAGAACTAAACTTTTTCTAATATTTTATTTAGTGGTGATGACCTCCAGGTCAGCTGATCCCTGGTTGGAAGCATCAGGAGGTGACCTCGATTTCTAGGCCTTCTCACCACCGTTCTGAAAAATAACCGAGCGACAACGAGACGTGGAAGTCGGGGTAATGCGAGACAATGTAGGGGGGAAACATAGCTAGGGAAGTTAATGTTATTTCTTCCACTCAACCTTTAGTATTTTTATATGGTTTAATAGACAGGTAAATACTGAATTTGGAAGGAGATATAGTGAGAATTTTTACTATTTATTTTTTATTTCACCTTTATTTAACCAGGTAAGCTAGTTGAGAACAAGTTCTCATTTACAACTGCAACCTGGCCAAGATAAAGCAAAGCAGTGCGACACAAACAACTGTTGGAATCCTAGAAATGAATAGTATAATAACTCTACCTACATGTATATTTTACCTCAATTACCTCGACTAACCGGTACCCCCCGCACATTGACTCTGTACTGGTACCCCCCTGTATATAGCCTCCACATTGACTCTGTACCGGTACCCCCTGTATATAGCCTCCACACTGACTCTGTACCGGTACCCCCTGTATATAGCCTCCACATTGACTCTGTACCGGTACCCCCCTGTATATAGTCTCCACATTGACTCTGTACCCGTACCCCCTGTATATAGCCTCCACATTGACTCTGTACCGGTACCCCCCTGTATATAGCCTCCACATTGACTCTGTACCGTTACCCCCCTGTATATAGCCTCCACATTGACTCTGTACCGGTACCCCCTGTATATAGTCTCCACATTGACTCTGTACCAGTACCCCCCTGTATATAGCCTCCACATTGACTCTGTACTGGTACCCCCCTGTATATAGCCTCCACATTGACTCTGTACCGGTACCCCCTGTATATAGTCTCCACATTGACTCTGTACCAGTACCCCCCTGTATATAGCCTCCACATTGACTCTGTACCGGTACCCCCCTGTATATAGCCGCCACATTGACTCTGTACCAGTACCCCCTATAAATTCTTATTTACAATGACAGCATACCCCGGCCAAACCCGGACGACGCTGGGCCAACTGTGCACAGCCCCATAGGGCTCCCAATCCCGGCCAGTTGTGATACAGCCTGGAATCAAACCAGGGTCTGTAGTGACGCCTCTAGCACTGAGATGCAGTGACTTAGACCGCTATGCCACTCGCCACATGGATCGTATATGTGTGCCATTCAGAGGATGAATGGGCAAGACAAAATATTTATGCGCCTTTGAACGGGGTATGGTAGTAGGTGCCAGAAGCACCTGTTTGTGTCAAGAACTGCAACGCTGCTGGGTTTTTCCACACTCAACAGTTTCCCGTGTGTATCAAGAATGGTCCACCACCCAAAGGACATCCAGCCAACTCGACACAACTGTGGGAAGCATTGGAGTCAACATGGACCAGCATCCCTGTGGAACACTTTCAACACCTTGTAGAGTCCATGACCTGATGAATTGAGGCTGTTCTGAGGACAACAGGGGAGGAGGGGCAACTCAATATTAGGAAGGTGTTCTTAATGTTTGGTATACTCAGTGTATATTAAAGAAGCAAAGTGGAAACAAGCATCGTTCTTGTTTGGAACAATCTATTGACTACATTTGACCTAACAGAACAGACATTTAAATGTATAGTGACTAACAGAGGAGGAGGAACTGTACTGTTTGAGTGATAGGGGGCGGGGCTTGGTGTGTTGGAAGAGGTAGTAGAGAGAAGACTATATACTATTTAAACAGACTTTACACGCAGCTGTGTGGCGATATAGATATCTCTTACGATATGGATATCTTTTCGATATGGATGCTCGGGTCTTTCGATATGGATATCTCTTACGATATGGATATCTCTTACGATGTGGATATCTCTTCGATATGGATATCTCTTCGCTATGGATATCTCTTATGATATGGATATTGTACATATCAATATTGCGATTTTGACGTGAATTTGAGTAATTGTGCAGCCATAATGTGTGTGTGTGTGTAACGCAGCCTCTCTAAGGCACACTCTCATCACACACACACACGCACACAACCAATTATACCAACAGACACCCAGCCACAGAGAAAGGTAGAAAGAAAGACATGGAGAGAAAGAGAGAGAGGAGAGGGAGGAGAAAGGGAGAAGAGAGGGAGCAAGAGAAGAAGAGAGGGAGGAGAGAAGGAGGAGAAAGGGAGGAGAGAGGGAGCGAGAGAGAGGAGAGGGAAGAGAGAAGGAGAGAGGGAGGAGAGAAGGAGCGAGAGACAGAGGAGAGAGGGAAGAGAGGAGGAGAGAGGGAGGAGAGACAGAGGAGAGAGGGAAGAGAGGAGACAGGGAGAGAGGAGAGACAGAGGAGAGAGGGAAGAGAGAAGGAGGGAGGAGAGAGGGAGGAGAGAAGGTGAGAGAGGGAGGAGAAAGAGATGAAGGGGCAAAAAAGTCATGATGTATTTTTTGATCACATCTTTCATCATGGTTTGATCAGAGAACAGGTTCATTATCGTTACAACACTGTACAGTCGTGGCCAAAAGTTTTGAGAATGACACAAATATTCATTTTCACAAAGTCTGATGCCTCAGTTTGTATGTTGGCAATTTGCATATACTCCAGAATGTTATGTGTGATCAGAATAATTGCAAAGTCCCTCTTTGCCATGCAAATGAACTGAATCCCCAAAATACATTTCCACTGCATTTCAGCCCTGCCACAAAAGGACCAGCTGACATCATGTCAGTGATTCTCGCGTTAACACACGTATGAGTGCTGACGAGGACAAAGCTGGAGATCACTCTGTCATGCTGATTGAGTTCGAATAACAGACTGGAAGCTTCAAAAGGAGGCTGGTGCTTGGAATCATTGTTCTTCCTCTGTCAACCATGGTTAACTGCAAGGAAACACGTGCCGTCATCATTGCTTTGCACAAAAAGGGCTTCACAGGCAAGGATATTGCTGCCAGTAAGATTGCACCTAAATCAACCATATATCGGATCATCAAGAACTTCAAGGAGAGCGGTTCAATTGTTGTGAAGAAGGCTTCAGGGCGTCCAAGAAAGTCCAGCAAGCGCCAGGACCGTCTCCTAAAGTTGATTCAGCTGTGGGATCGGAGCACCACCAGTACAGAGCTTGCTCAGGAATGGCAGCAGGCAGGTGTGAGTGCATCTGCACGCATAGTGAGGCGAAGACTTTTGGAGGATGGCCTGGTGTCAAGAAGGGCAGCAAAGAAGCCACTTCTCTCCAGGAAAAACATCAGGGACAGACTGATATTCTGCAAAAGGTACAGGGGTTTGACTGCTGAGGACTGGGGTAAAGTCATTTTCTCTGATGAATCCCCTTTCCGATTATTTGGGGCATCCGGGGAAAAGCTTGTCCGGAGAAGACAAGGTGAGCGCTACCATCAGTCCTGTGTAATGCCAACAGTAAAGCATCCTGAGACCATTCATGTGTGGGGTTGCTTCTCAGCGAAGGGAGTGGGCTCACTCACAATTTTGCCTAAGAACACAGCCATGAATAAAGAATGGTACCAACACATCCTCCGAGAGCAACTTCTCCCAACCATCCAGGAACAGTTTGGTGATGAACAATGCCTTTTCCAGCATGATGGAGCACCTTGCCATAAGGAAAAAGTGATAACTAAGTGGCACGAGGAACAAAACATAGATATTTTGGGTCCATGACCAGGAAACTCTCCAGACCACAATCCCAGAACATGTGGTCAATCCTCAAGAGGCGGGTGGACAAACAAAACCCCACAAATTCTGACAAACTCCAAGATTGATTATGCAAGAATGGGCTGCCATCAGTCAGGATGTGGCCCAGAAGTTAATTGACAGCATGCCAGGGCGGATTGCAGAGGTCTTGAAAAAGAAGGGTCAACACTGCAAATATTGACTCTTTGCATCAACTTCATGTAATTGTCAATAAATGCCTTTGACACTTATGAAATGCTTTTAATTATACTTCAGTATTCCATAGTAACATCTGACAAAAATATCTAAAGACACTGACGCAGCAAATGTTGTGGAAACATTCTCAAAACTTTTAGCCACAACTGTATATAGACACAATATGACATTTGAAATGTCTTTATTCTTTTGTGTAGTGTAATGGTTACTGTTCATTTTTGTATTGTTTATTTCACTTTTGTTTATTATCTATTTCACTTGCTTTGGCAAATTTAAACATATGTTTCCCATGCCAATAAAGCCCCTTAAATTGAATTGAATTTAATTGAGAGAGAGAGGGAAAGGGAGAGAGACAGAAAGAGGGAGACAGAAAGAGAGAGAGAGACACACACAAAGAGTTATCATTCCAAAATGTATGGGTAAACTACTTCTCCAATCTTTTTGGCTCTATAACAAAGAACAAACAGCAACAAATATACATGATCAAATACAAATCTTAGAATCAACTATTAAAGACAACCAGAACCCATTGGATTCTCCAATTACAATGAATGAACTACAGCACAAAATACAAACCCTCCAACCCAAAAAGGCCTGTGGTGTTGATGGTATCCTCAATGAAATGATGAAATATACAGACCACAAATTCCAATTGGCTATACTAACACTCTAACATCATCCTTAGCTCTGGCATCTTCCCCAATATTTGGAACCAAGGACTGATCACCCCAATCCACAAAAGTGGAGACAAATTTGACCCCAATAACTACCGTGGGATATGTGTCAACAGCAACCTTGGGAAAATCCTCTGCATGATCATTAATAGCAGACTAGTTCATTTCCTCAGTGAAAACAATGTACTGAGCAAATGTCAAATTGGCTTTTTACCAAATTACCGTACGACAGACCACGTATTCACCCTGCACACCCTAATTGACAAACAAAGAAACCAAAACAAAGTCTTCTCATGCTTTGTTGATTTCAAAAAAGCTTTTGACTCAATTTGGCCTGAGGGTCTGCTATACAAATTAATGGAAAGTGGTGTTGGGGGAAAAACATACGACACTATAAAATCCATGTACACAAAGTGTGTGGTTAAAATTGGCAAAACACACACACACACATTTCTTTCCACAGGGCCGTGGAGTGAGACTGGGACGCATCATAAGCCCCACCCTCTTCAACATATATATCAACGAATTGGTGAGGACACTAGAACAGTCTGCAGCACCTAGCCTAACCCTACTAGAATCAAATGTCTACTGTCACCAACCAAGGAGGGCCTACAGCAGCACCTAAATGTTCTGCCCAGATTCTGTCAGACCTGGGAACTGACAGTAAATCTCAGTACGAAAAAAAGAATGGTGTTCCAAAAAAGGTCCAGTCGCCAGGACCACAAATACAAATTCCATCTAGACACTGTTGCCCTACAGCACACAAAAAAACAATACATTCCTCGGCCTAAACATCAGCGCCATTGGTAACTTCCACAAAGCTGTGAACGATCTGAGAGACAAGGCAAGAAGGGCCATCAATGCCATCAAAAGGAACATAAAATTCAACATACCAATTAGGATCTGGCTAAAAATACTTGAATCAATTACAGAACCCATTTCCCTTTATGGTTGTGAGGTTTGGGGTCTGCTCACCAACCAAGAATTCACTAAATGGGACAAACACCAAATTGAGGCAAAAATATCCTCCGTGTACAATGTAAAACACCAAATAATGCATGCAGAGCAGAATTTGGCTAATACCCGCTAATTATCAAAATCCAGAAAAGAGACGATTAATTCTACAACCAACTAAAAGGAAGTGATTCCCAAACCTTCCATAACAAAGCCAGTCACCTACAGAGAGATGAACCTGGAGAAGAGTCCCCTAAGCAAGCTGGTCCTGGGGCTCTGTTCACAAACACAAACAGACCCCACAGAGCCCCAGGACAGCAACACAATTAGACCCAACCAAATCATGAGAAAACAAAAAGAGAATTACTTGACACATTGGAAAGAATTAACAAAAAAACAGAGCAAACTAGAATGCTATTTGGCCCTAAACAGAGAGTACACAGTGGTAGAATACTTGACCACTGTGACTGACCCAAACTTAAGGAAAGCTTTGACTATGTACAGACTCAGTGAGCATAGCCTTGCTATTGAGAAAGGCCGCCGTAGGCAGACATGGCTCTCAAGAGAAGATACGCTTCTACACCATCCCTGGTACAAAGGCTGAGCAATGCTTCACTAACACACCTGGTACAAAGGCTGAGCCATGCTTCACTAGCACCCCTGGTATAAAGGCTGAGCCATGCTTCTCCAGTAACAGGCTGGTAGTTCACTAGGTACCCTGGCAGTGGATGATGTCTAATCTCAGTGTGTGTGTGTGTGTGTGTGTGTGTGTGTGTGTGTGTGTGTGTGTGTGTATGTTTGTGTGTGTGTGACTCATTCTCTCTCTCTCTTCCCCAATCCATTTCTCTCTCCTCTCCCTCTATTTTGGCCCTCAATCCTCTACTATCATTCTCACTCTTCCTCTCCCCCTCCTCCTTTCCTCCCCCTCCTCCTTTCCTCTCTCCTCCTTTCCTCCCCTCCCTCCTCCTTTCCCCTCTCTCCTCCTTTCCTCCCCTCTCTCCTCCTTTCCTCCCCTCTCTCCTCCTTTACTCCCCTCCCACCTCCTTTCTTCCCCTCTCTCCCCCTCCTCCTTTCCTCCCCCTCTCCTCCTTTCCTCCCCTCTCCTCCCCTCTCTCCTCTTTTCCTCCCCTCCCACCTCCTTTCCTCCCCTCTCTCGCCCCTCCTCCTCTCCTTCCCCCTCTCCTCCTTTCCTCCCCTCTCCTCTTCTTTCCTCCCCTCTCTTCTTCTTTCCTCCCCTCCCACCTCCTTTCCTCCCCTCCCACCACATTTCCTCCCCTCCCTCCTCCTTCCCCCCTCCCTCCTCCTCCCCCCTCTCCTCCTTTCCTCCCCTCTCTCCTCCTTTCCTCCCCTCCCTCCTCCTTTCCTCCCCTCGCTCCTCCTTTCCTCCCCTCCCTTCCAGTAGATATGTGTTACATAACAGGGTCTCTGCTCTTCTCTAGTCAACGTGTGCAGGCACGTTCACTGGGCTGCAGCACTGTGTGTGTGTGTGTGTGTGTGTGTGTGTGTGTGTGTGTGTGTGTGTGTGTGTGTGTGTGTGTGTGTGTGTGTGTGTGTGTGTGTGTGTGTGTGTGTGTGTGTGTGTGTGTGTGTGTGTGTGTGTGTGGGATCAACCTCAGGGAGGTGTTATTGAGCATTCTGCTGGTGCTCAGCTCACAACCACAGTACTGTTTCAAGCAGCTTGAAGATGACATGGCTCCTGTTTGATCATTTCATGTAGGCAGTGATTTAATGAATGAGATGACATTGACGGACAGGATCAGAGTTGGGGTGCTGATCTAGGATCAGGTCCCCCCCCCCCCAGTCCATGTAATCGTATTCAT
Organism: Salmo salar; assembly: GCF_965601325.2. Lineage (NCBI taxonomy): Eukaryota > Metazoa > Chordata > Actinopteri > Salmoniformes > Salmonidae > Salmo > Salmo salar. The sequence goes on from NC_138313.1 coordinate 44,028,656, forward strand.
TATGATCTACAAAGCCAAATTGATCCTAGACCAGCACTCCAAAAAGATACAAGATGGCGTAGCAGTGCAGACGTTGTTTGTCGTTCTGCAGTGTAAATTTGGTATTTTTCGTATTTTTTTTTGTATATATTTCAATATATATCTCATTTTCCATTTTTAAATTAAATATACCTTCCTGCAACCCACCTCACCCAATGTGATACGGATCTACTATTTTTAGACCTTATAGCCAGAACCTCCATCAGAGGCTAGCCATCAGAAGCTAACCAGCTAATTAGCTACTAGCTATTTAGTCATTGTTAGCCACTGCTAGCGGCCTTTACCTTTAGTACAGACACACAGACTTTTAGCCTGGATAATACCTGCTAGCCTGCCAGTCTGCACAGCGCGTTATCAACTCTGTGCATATCGGACTGTTTTTCTCCACTCCAACACCGGATTCCTGCCGTATGCCCTGGACCACAACTCCTGATCATAGCACCTAGCTAGCTGCCACCGAGTGGCCCAGCCCCGAAACTAGCCTTGAGCCACGCCCATCTCCTGGCTTGCTCAGTGGACCCTATGATCACTCGGCTGCACAGCCGATGCCTCCCGGACTATTTACTAACACGACTAGAATCCACTACACCACCGGATTATTGCCGTAAGCTCTGGACCTTTGCATCGGATCATCGCTGCTAGCTAGCTGCTACCGAGTGGCTATAGTGGCTAATGCCCTTGTCCCGAAGCTAGCACCAGTTAGCCGCGAACCAAGCGCATCTCCCGACTAGCAAACAAAATTACTCCAGCTCCAATACCTCTTTTGCCAACTGGCCTGGACCCTTTGTCGACACGGAGCCCCGCCGTTCCATCACGACTGGTCTGCCGACGTAATTCCATCCGCTGTGCCCTCAACTGACCTTTGCCGGACATCGGCGCAGACGCTCCTACTAGCCCCGGCCTGCTAACTTTTTTTTTTGAGCGCTGTGTCTCCCGCTTGCTAGCGTAGTAACGACTACCTAGCGGCATCCCTGTTTCATCCATTGCTGTTCACTGGACCCTATGATCACTTGGCTACATAGCTGATGCCTGCTGGACTGTTCATTAATCACGGTAATCCATTTTGTTTATTTTGTTTAACTGACCCTCTCTTCCCATTCATCGCCATTTTACCTGTTGTTGTTGTCTTAGCTGATTAGCTGTTGTTGTCTTACCCATTGTTGTCTTAGCTAGCACTCCCAATCAACACCTGTGATTGCTTTATGCCTCGCTTTATGTCTCTCTCAAATGTCAATATGCCTTGTATACTGTTGTTTAGGATAGTTATTGTTGTTTTAGTTCACTGCGGAGCCCCTAGTCCCACTCAACATGCCTCAGATACCTCTTTTGTCCCACCTCTCACACATGCGGTGACCTCACCCAGCATAACTAGTGCATCCAGAGATGCAACCTCTCTTATCGTCACTCAATGCCTAGGTTTACCTCCACTGTACCCGCACCCTACAATACCCCTGTCTGTACATTATGCCCTGAATCTATACTACCACGCCCAGAAATCTGCTCATTTTATTCTCAGTCCCCAACGCACTAGACCAGTTTTGATAGCCTTTAGCCGTACCCTCATTCTACTCCTCCTCTGTTCCTCGGGTGATGTGGCTCTGCGTGTCCCCAGGTGCTCTCATTTGTTGACTTCTGTAACTGTAAAAGCCTTGGTTTCATGCATGTTAACATCAGAAGCCTCCTCTATAAGTTTGTTTTACTCACTGCGTTAGCACACTCCGCCAACCCTGATGTCCTTGCCATGTCTGAATCCTGGCTTAGGAAGGCCACCAAAAATTCTGAGATTTCCATTCCCAACTACAACAGTTTCCGTCAAGATAGAACTGCCAAAGGGCGAGGAGTTGCAATCTACTGCAGAGATAGTCTGCAAAGTTCTGTCATACTTTCGCGGTCTATGCCCAAACAGTTTGAGCTTCTAATTTTAAAAATGAATCTCTCCAGAAATAAGTCTCTCACTGTTGACGCCTGTTATAGACCCCCCTCAGCTCCCAGCTGTGCCCTGGACACCATACGTGAATTGATCGCCCCCCATCTATCTTCAGAGTTTGTTCTGTTAGGTGACCTAAACTGGGATATGATTAACACCCCGGCAGTCCTACAATCTAAGCTAGATGCCCTCAATCTCACACAAATTATCAAGGAACCCACCAGGTACAACCCTAAATCCATAAACATGGGCACCCTCATAGATATTATCCTGACCAACTTACCCTCCAAATACACCTCTGCTGATCTCAGTGATCACTTCCTCATTGCCTGCTTCCGCTATGGGTCCGCGGTCAAACGACCACCCCTCATCACTGTCAAACGCTCCCTAAAACACTTCTGCGAGCAGGCCTTTCTAATCGACCTGGCCCAGGAATCCTGGAAGGATATTGACCTCATCCCGTCAGTAGAGGATGCCTGGTTATTCTTTAAAAGTAATTTCCTCACCATCTTCAATAAGCATGTCCCTTTCAAAAAATGTAGAACTGTCACCACCGATAAATCCACAATAATCAAGAATTTCAATAAGCATTTCTCTACGGCTGGCAATACTTTCCCCCTGGCTACTCCAACCCCGGCCAAAAGCTCCGCACCCCCCGCAGCTACTTGCCCAAGCCTCCCCAGCTTCTCCTTCACCCAAAACCAGATAGCATATGTTCTGAAAGAGCTGCAAAACCTGGACCCATACAAATCAGCTGGGCTAGACAATCTGGACCCTCTCTATCAAAAATTATCCGCCGCCATTGTTGCAACCCCTATTACCAGTCTGTTCAACCTCTCTTTCGTATCGTCCGAGATCCCCAAAGATTGGAAAGCTGCCGCGGTCATCCCCGTCTTCAAAGGGGGTGACACTCTAGACCCAAACTGTTACAGACCTATATCCATCCTGCCCTGCCTTTCTAAAGTCTTCGAAAGCCAAGATCACTGACCATTTCAAATCCCACCGAACCTTCTCCGCTGTGCAATCCGGTTTCCGAGCTGGTCACAGGTGCACCTCAGCCACGCTCAAGGTACTAAACGATATCATAACCGCCATCGATAAAAGACAGTACTGTGCAGCCGTCTTCATCGACCTGGCCAAGGCTTTTGACTCTGTCAATCACCGTATTCTTATCGGCAGACTCAACAGTCTTGGTTTCTCAAATGACTCTCTCGCCTAGTTCACCAACTACTTCTCAGATAGAGTTCAGTGTGTCAAATCGGAGGGCCTGTTGTCAGGACCTCTGGCAGACTCTATGGGGGTACCACAGGGTTCAATTCTCAGGCCAACGCTTTTCTCTGTATATATCAACGATGTCGCTCTTGCTGCTGGTGATTCCTTGATCCACCTCTACGCAGACGACAACATTCTGTAAACATCTGGCCCTTCTTTGGACACTGCGTTAACAAACCTCCAAACGAGCTTCAATGCCATACAACACTCCTTCCGTGGCCTCCAACTGCTCTTAAACGCTAGTAAAACTAAATGCATGCTTTTCAACCGATCGCTGCCCGCACCCGCCCGCCTGTCTAGCATCACTACTCTGGACGGTTCTGACTTAGAATATGTGGACAACTACAAATACCTAGGTGTCTGGCTAGACTGTAAACTCTCCTTCCAGACTCATATTAAACATCTCCAATCAAAAATTAAATCTAGAATTAGCTTCCTATTTCGCAACAAAGCCTCCTTCACTCATGCTGCCAAACATACCCTTGTAAAACTGACTATCCTACTGATCTTCGACTTCGGCGATGTCATTTACAAAATTGCCTCCAACACTCTACTCAGCAAACTGGATGCAGTCTATCACAGTGCCATCCGTTTTGTCACCAAAGCCCAATATACTACCCACCACTGCGACCTGTATGCTCTAGTCGGCTGGCCCTTGCTACATATTCGTCGCCAGACCCACTGGCTCCAGGTCATCTATAAGTCTTTGCTAGGTAAAGCTCCGCCTTATCTCAGCTCACTGGTCACCATAACAACACCCACCCATAGCATGTGCTCCAGCAGGTATATCTCACTGGTCATCCCCAAAGCCAACACCTCCTTTGGCTGCCTTTCCTTCCAGTTCTCTGCTGCCAACTGTATTGTATTGTACTGTATTGCATTGTATTATACTGTACTGTACTGTATTGTACTGTTTTGTATTATACTGTACAGTATTTTATTGTATTGTACTGTACTGCACTGTACTGTATTATACTGTATTGTACTGTATTGTACTGTACTGTATTGTACTGTATTGTACTGTATTGTAATGTACTTTATTGTATTATACTATATTGTATTGTACTGTACTGTATTGTATTGTACTGTACTGTATTGAACTGTATTGTACTGTATTATACTGTATTGTACTGTACTGTATTGTATTGTATTATACTGTATTGTACTATACTGTATTGTACTTACAGTAAGTAAGACATTTAAATGTGTTAACCCTCGGCATCCTCAGAGCATGCGCAGACCAGCTGGCTGGAGTGTTTACGGACATATTCAATCTGTCCATATCCCAGTCTGCTGTCCCCACATGCTTCAAGATGTCCACCATTGTTCCTGTACCCAAGAAAGCAAAGGTAACTGAACTAAATGACTATCGCCCCATAGCACTCACCTCTGTCATCATGAAGTGCTTTGAGAGGCTAGTTAAGGATCATATCACCTCCACTTTACCTGTCACCCTAGACCCACTTCAGTTTTCTTACCGCCCCAATAGGTCCAAAGACAATGCAATTGCCATCGCACTGCACACTGCCCTATCCTATCCGGACAAGAGGAATACTTATGTAAGAATGCTGTTCATTGATTATAGCTCAGCCTTCAACACCACAGTACCCTCCAAGCTCATCATCAAGCTCAGGGCCCTGTGTCTGAACCCCACCCTGTGCAACTGGATCCTGGACTTCCTGACGGGTCTCCCCCAGGGGGTGAAGGTAGGAAACAACACCTCCACTACGCTGATCCTCAACACAGGGGCCCCACAAGGGTGTGTGCTCAGCCCCCTCCTGTACTCCCTGTTCACCAATGACTGTGTGGTTCAAGTTCCTTGGAGTACACATCACTGACAATCTGAAATGATCCACCCAGACAGACAGTGCGGTGAAGAAGCCGTAACAGCGCCTCTTCAACCTCAGGAGGCTGAAGGGATTCGACTTGGCCCCTAAGACCCTCAAACTTTTACAGATGATCAATTGAAAGCATCCTGTCGGGCTATATCGCCGCCTAGTACGGCAACTGCACCGCCCGCAACCACAGGGCTCTCCAACGCATCCCCGGGGGCCCTCCAGGACACCTACAGCCCCCGATATCACTAGAAGGCCAAAAAGATAATTAAGGACATCAACCACCCGAGCCACTGCCTGTTCACCCCGCTATCATCCAGAAGGCGAGGTCAGTACAGGTGCATCAAAGCTGGAACCGATAGACTGTAAAACATACTGTTTAATAGCCATCACTAGCTGGCTACCACCCGGTTACTCAACCCTGCACCTTCGAGGCTGCTGCCCTATATACATATATATGGTCACTTTAATAATGGAACACTAGTCACTTTAATAATGTTTACATACTGTTTTACTCATCTCATATGTATATACTGTACTCTATTCTACTGTATTTTAGTCAACGCCACTCTGACATTGTTCATTCTAATATTTATATATTTCTAAATTCCATTATTTTACTTTTAGATTTGTATGTATAGTTGTGTATTGTTAGATACTACTGCACTGTTGGAGCTAGGAACACAAGCATTTTGCTACACCCGCAATAACATCTGCTAAATATGTGTATGTGATCAATAAAATTGGATTTGATTTCCTTTTGGGCAGACAGATAAAACAGGTAGCTGTGTTAAAAGGCCTGATGTGATCTCTGACTCTGTAGTCTGTCTGTCTGTCTGTCTGTCTGTCTGTCTGTCTGTCTGTCTGTCTGTCTGTCTGTCTGTCTTGTCTGTCTTTCTGTCTTTTCTGTCTGTCTCTCTGTCTGTGATAGTGAGAGGTTAGAGTTTAGCTCAGGTTTGACAGTGAGAGGTTAGCCCAGGTCAGACAGTGAGAGGTTAGCCCAGGTTTGACAGTGAGAGGTTAGCCCAGGTTTGACAGTGCGAGGTTAGCCCAGGTTTGACAGTGCGAGATTAACCCAGGGCTGACAGTGAGAGATTATCCCAGGGCTGACAGTGAGAGGTTAGCCCAGGGCTGACAGTGAGAGGTCGCCCAGGGCTGACAGTGAGAGATTAACCCAGGGCTGACAGTGAGAGGTTAGTCCAGGGCTGACAGTGAGAGATTATCCCAGGGCTGACAGTGAGAGGTTAGCCCAGGGCTGACAGTGAGAGATTAGCCCAGGGCTGACAGTGAGAGGTTAGACCAGGGCTGACAGTGAGAGGTTAGCCCAGGGCTGACAGTGAGAGGTTAGCCAAGGGCTGACAGTGAGAGGTTAGCCCAGGGCTGACAGTGAGAGGTTAGCCCAGGTCAGACAGACTAGGGTAGCTATGGTCTATGTCAGGGCATAACTCTGTTCTGTGCAATTTAGATTGACGACAGTCATAGACAAGTTCAACAATACTGTATCAAAAGACTAGGGTGTAAATGGGTCATGAGATGACAGTTCGGTAGAATATAGAAAATACGTTATTATAGAAACAGGGTCATATGAGTTAAAGGCTGTCACGTTAGCATGTGTAAGCTAGCTAATCATCCTGGGTCAAAGAACATGTCACAAAAATTACGTAAAAAGGGTTGGGTCCCAGACCTCGAGACAGCCTTCCCACTCAGACCTCGAGACAGCCTTCCCCACACAGACCTCGAGACAGCCTTCACACACAGACCTCGAGACAGCCTTCCCACTCAGACCTCGAGACAGCCTTCCCCACACAGACCTCGAGACAGCATTCCCCACTCAGACCTCGAGACAGCCTTCCCACTCAGACCTCGAGACAGCCTTCCCACACAGACCTCGAGACAGCCTTCCCACACAGACCTCGAGACAGCCTTCCCCACTCAGACCTCGAGACAGCCTTCCCACACAGACCTCGAGACAGCATTCCCACACAGACCTCGAGACAGCCTTCCCACACAGACCTCGAGACAGCCTTCCCACTCAGACCTCGAGACAGCCTTCCCACACAGACCTCGAGACAGCCTTCCCACACAGACCTCGAGACAGCCTTCCCACTCAGACCTCGAGACAGCCTTCCCACACAGACCTCGAGACAGCCTTCCCACTCAGACCTCGAGACAGCCTTCCCCACACAGACCTCGAGACAGCATTCCCCACTCAGACCTCGAGACAGCCTTCCCACACAGACCTCGAGACAGCCTTCCCACACAGACCTCGAGAAGCCTCCCCACTCAGACCTCGAGACAGCCTTCCCACTCAGACCTCGAGACAGCCTTCCCACACAGACCTCGAGACAGCCTTCCCACACAGACCTCGAGACAGCCTTCCCACACAGACCTCGAGACAGCCTCCCCACACAGACCTCGAGACAGCCTTCCCACTCAGACCTCGAGACAGCCTTCCCACACAGACCTCGAGACAGCCTTCCCACACAGACCTCGAGACAGCCTCCCCACACAGACCTCGAGACAGCCTTCCCACTCAGACCTCGAGACAGCCTCCCCACACAGACCTCGAGACAGCCTCCCCACACAGACCTCGAGACAGCCTCCCCACACAGACCTCGAGACAGCCTCCCCACACAGACCTCGAGACAGCCTTCCCACTCAGACCTCGAGACAGCCTTCCCACACAGACCTCGAGACAGCCTTCCCACACAGACCTCGAGACAGCCTTCCCACACAGACCTCGAGACAGCCTTCCCACACAGACCTCGAGACAGCCTTCACACACAGACCTCGAGACAGCCTTCCCACACAGACCTCGAGACAGCCTTCCCCACTCAGACCTCGAGACAGCCTTCCCACTCAGACCTCGAGACAGCCTTCCCACACAGACCTCGAGACAGCCTCCCCCGCCTCGGCAGCCCCCACACAGACCTCGAGACAGCCTTCCCACTCAGACCTCGAGACAGCCTTCCCCCGACCCGGACAGCCCCCGACCTCGAGACAGCCTTCCCACACAGACCTCGAGACAGCCTTCACACACAGACCTCGAGACAGCCTTCCCACACAGACCTCGAGACAGCCTTCCCCACACAGACCTCGAGACAGCCTTCCCACACAGACCTCGAGACAGCCTTCCCACTCAGACCTCGAGACAGCCTTCCCACTCAGACCTCGAGACAGCCTTCCCACACAGACCTCGAGACAGCCTTCCCACTCAGACCTCGAGACAGCCTTCCCCACTCAGACCTCGAGACAGCCTTCCCCACACAGACCTCGAGACAGCCTTCCCACACAGACCTCGAGACAGCCTTCCCACACAGACCTCGAGACAGCCTTCCCACACAGACCTCGAGACAGCCTTCCCACACAGACCTCGAGACAGCCTTCACACACAGACCTCGAGACAGCCTTCCCACACAGACCTCGAGACAGCCTTCCCACTCAGACCTCGAGACAGCCTTCCCACTCAGACCTCGAGACAGCCTTCCCACTCAGACCTCGAGACAGCCTTCCCCACTCAGACCTCGAGACAGCCTTCCCACACAGACCTCGAGACAGCCTTCCCACACAGACCTCGAGACAGCCTTCCCACACAGACCTCGAGACAGCCTTCCCCACACAGACCTCGAGACAGCATTCCCACACAGACCTCGAGACAGCCTTCCCACCTAGTCATCCATGTTGAATCACAAGGTGTGATTCTATTCTACTCGATGCCAACGTAAATAAATAGGAAGGGAAAAGGAAACAGACCACAGAGACCTTTAACTGTCTTTGATGGGCAAGACGCCAGTGTTTGGCAGTCCTTTGTTGTATTCTAAGCTACTAAGTCATTCTGTATACATAGGGGCCTGCAGGGTGGAGCAGAATTCAAGTGGGGACTTGTAGGCTACTTAAGAGGAGCGGACAGGGTTATTGAATAGGGGCAGAAAGAGGTGGAGATATCACTGTACATTATAATGCTAGTTGCTAATTTGCCTCCCTGTCTTTAGTCAACCCAGCAAGCAACGACGGCAATGGACAATGGCACATCGAATCAAATCTAATTTTATTGGTCACATACACATATTTAGCAGATGTAATTGCGGGTGCTTGTAAATTACATCTTAATGACGTTATTTTATCGTTGCTTAAAAGACTTTAACAAAGTGTCCATATACAACCAGTACACAACCTGATCATGACGTCATTGTAACCAGTTTTGCTGACTGGCAGTGTACTGGGATCAGTCTTGACACATTCACCATAACATACACCATAACATTCACCATAACATACACCATAACCTTCACTATAACATTCACTATAACATTCACTATAACATTCACTATAACATTCACCATAACATTCACCATAACATTCACCATAACATTCACCATAACATACACCATAACCTTCACTATAACATTCACTGTAACATTCACTGTAAAATTCACCGTAACATTCACCTTACCATTCACCATAACATTCACTATAACATTCACTATAACATTCACCTTACCATTCACCATAACATTCACCATAACCTTCACCATAACCTTCACCATAACGTTCACCATAACGTTCACCGTAACGTTCACCGTAACGTTCACCGTAACGTACACCGTAACGTTCACCGTAACGTTCACCGTAACATACACCGTAACGTTCACCGTAACGTTCACCGTAACGTTCACCGTAACGTTCACCGTAACGTTCACCATAACGTTCACCATAACGTTCACCATAACATTCACCATAACATTCACCGTAACATTCACCATAACATTCACCATAACATTCACCATAACATTCACTATAACGTTCACCATAACATTCACCATAACATTCACCATAACTTACAGTGTAAGTTACAGTGTCTGCACTGAAAATGTAGCAATATGGGAGCTGACTCATGAAGAATGCTTGTTCAGCTTCTAATCAGAGAGGGCTTGTTAACAGCATGGGGAGACACTATCCATCTGTTTACCACTGTGGAGTCCGTGGGGAGGGAGACCACTTTCACACTAGAGTCGGAGGCATCTTTGATTTTTGCGCCGATGCATGCTAAAATAACAATAACACTCCTTTCTGGTGTCCATGAGTTCATCTGACTCTGGGGAAAAAGGGCTTCATTACAAACTGATCCAACTATCCCTTTAAAATGATCATTGAGGAGGTATTGGGGGGATTTAGCTGATCCTAGATCTGTGTCAAAGAAGAGGAGATGCCTCACCTGAACTGTGGTTGGCAGTGCCCATCGTCCTCCTTGGCGGCCTCGGTCAGCAACTCCAGCGGGCTCAGGACACTGATGTCATCACTCTGCTCCTGTTGGTCCATCATCATCGTCATCATCATCATCATCATCCTGAGGCGACAGAACAGAACAATACAACACCTCATCACAGACTGAGAAAACTAAATGATAAACACTTCAGTCATACACAAGTACACAACCTTTTCTACTCGTTGTTGCCTAGTCAAACCGTACTGTGCTGCCAGCTGATATGTTCTTTTCACATTGGCCTTTTCAGAAACAATGATGGATTCACAACCAGGCAGCTTGGTTTCACTCAGCTCAGGGGTGTGAAAAGCCTTATATACCCCCTGTCCCAGAGGAAGGTTGGTAAAAAGGGGAGAGAAGCATGTCTGAGGAAGCTCTGGTAACAATCCTTAGCATGTTTGGCCTATGCAATTATTTCCTGACAACTTCCCACCTGCGCCTAGACCTTTCTCTTCGTAAACAGTTTCAAAAGGCTTTTTCCTTTCTGTAGTTTTAGCAGATGTAAAGTCAATGGGAAATGCCACGCTGTGGAACACCTAGCATAACAAACAGAGGATGGGTGGAGGGAACAGAGGGAAGAGGGGAGGGAACAGAGGGAAGAGGGGAGGGAACAGGGGAAAGAGGGGAGGGAACAGAGGGAAGAGGGGAGGGAACAGAGGGAAGAGGGGAGGGAACAGGGGAAGAGGGGAGGGAACAGAGGGAAGAGTGGAGGGAACAGAGGGAAGAGGGGAGGGAACATAGGAAGAGGGGAGGAACAGGGGAAGAGGGGAGGGAACAGGGGGAAGAGGGGAGGGAACAGAGGGAAGAGTGGAGGGAACAGAGGGAAGAGGGGAGGGAACATAGGAAGAGGGGAGGGAACAGGGGAAGAGGGGAGGGAACAGGGGAAGAGGGGAGGGAACAGAGGGAAGAGGGGAGGGAACATAGGAAGAGGGGAGGGAACAGAGGGAAGAGTGGAGGGAACAGAGGGAAGAGGGGAGGGAACAGGGAAGAGGGGGGAACAGAGGGAGAGGGAGGAACAGAGGAAGAGTGGAGGGAACAGAGGAAGAGGGGAGGGAACAGAGGGAAGAGTGGAGGGAACAGAGGGAAGAGGGGAGGGAACAGGGGAAAGAGGGGAGGGAACAGAGGGAAGAGTGGAGGGAACAGAGGGAAGAGTGGAGGGAACAGAGGAAGAGGGGAGGGAACAGAGGGAAGAGTGGAGGGAACAGAGGGAAGAGTGGAGGGAACATAGGAAGAGGGGAGGGAACAGAGGGAAGAGGGGAGGGAACAGAGGGAAGAGTGGAAGGAACAGAGGGAAGAGGGGAGGGAACATAGGAAGAGGGGAGGGAACAGAGGGAAGAGGGGAGGGAACAGAGGGAAGAGTGGAGGGAACAGAGGAAGAGGGGAGGGAACAGAGGGAAGAGTGGAAGGAACAGAGGGAAGAGGGGAGGGAACATAGGAAGAGGGGAGGGAACAGAGGGAAGAGGGGAGGGAACAGAGGGAAGAGTGGAGGGAACAGAGGAAGAGGGGAGGGAACATAGGAAGAGGGGAGGGAACAGAGGGAAGAGGGGAGGGAACATAGGAAGAGGGGAGGGAACAGAGGGAAGAGTGGAGGGAACAGAGGAAGAGGGGAGGGAACAGAGGGAAGAGTGGAGGGAACAGAGGGAAGAGGGGAGGGAACAGAGGGAAGAGTGGAGGGAACAGAGGGAAGAGGGGAGGGAACATAGGAAGAGGGGAGGGAACATAGGAAGAGGGGAGGGAACAGAGGGAAGAGTGGAAGGAACAGAGGGAAGAGGGGAGGGAACAGAGGGAAGAGGGGAGGGAACAGAGGGAAGAGAACAGAGGGAAGAGGGGAGGGAACAGAGGGAAGAGGGGAGGGAACAGAGGGAAGAGGGGAGGGAACAGAGGAAGAGGGGAGGGAACATATGAAGAGGGGAGGGAACAGAGGGAAAGAGGGGAGGGAACATAGGAAGAGGGGAGGGAACAGAGGGAAGAGGGGAGGGAACAGGGGGAAGAGGGGAGGGAACAGAGGAAGAGGGGAGGGAACATATGAAGAGGGGAGGGAACAGAGGGAAAGAGGGGAGGGAACATAGGAAGAGGGGAGGGAACAGAGGGAAGAGAACAGAGGGAAGAAGGGAGGGAACAGAGGGAAGAGGGGAGGGAACAGGGGGAAGAGGGGAGGGAACAGAGGAAGAGGGGAGGGAACATATGAAGAGGGGAGGGAACAGAGGGAAAGAGGGGAGGGAACAGAGGAAGAGGGGAGGGAACATATGAAGAGGGGAGGGAACAGAGGGAAAGAGGGGAGGGAACATAGGAAGAGGGGAGGGAACATAGGAAGAGGGGAGGGAACAGGGGAAAGAGGGGAGGGAACATAGGAAGAGGGGAGGGAACAGGGGGAAGAGGGGAGGGAACAGAGGAAGAGGGGAGGGAACATATGAAGAGGGGAGGGAACAGAGGGAAGAGGGGAGGGAACAGGGGAAAGAGGGGAGGGAACAGAGGGAAGAGTGGAGGGAACATAGGAAGAGGGGAGGGAACATAGGAAGAGGGGAGGGAACAGGGGAAAGAGGGGAGGGAACAGGGGGAAGAGGGGAGGGAACATAGGGGGAAGAGGGGAGGGAACATAGGGGGAAGAGGGGAGGGAACAGGGGGAAGAGGGGAGGGAACAGGGGGAAGAGGGGAGGGAACAGAGGAAGAGGGGAGGGAACAGAGGAAGAGGGGACAGAGGGAACAGAGGAAGAGGGGACAGAGGGAACAGAAGGAAGAGGGGACAGAGGGAACAGAAGGAAGAGGGGAGGGAACAGGGGGGGTCCTGCTTGTAATGAGTGGTTTCCTGCTTGTAATGAGTGGTTTCCTGCTTGTAATGAGTGGTTTCCTGCTTGTAATGAGTGGTTTCCTGCTTGAAATGAGTGGTTTCCTGCTTGAAATGAGTGGTTTCCTGCTTGTCATGAGTGGTTTCCTGCTTGTAATGAGTGGTTTCCTGCTTGTAATGAGTGGTTTCCTGCTTGTAATGAGTGGTTTCCTGCTTGTAATGAGTGGTTTCCTGCTTGAAATGAGCGGTTTCCTGCTTGTCATGAGTGGTTTCCTGCTTGTCATGAGTGGTTTCCTGCTTGTAATGAGTGGTTTCCTGCTTGTCATGAGTGGTTTCCTGCTTGTAATGAGTGGTTTCCTGCTTGTAATGAGTGGTTTCCTGCTTGAAATGAGCGGTTTCCTGCTTGTCATGAGTGGTTTCCTGCTTGTCATGAGTGGTTTCCTGCTTGAAATGAGCGGTTTCCTGCTTGTCATGAGTGGTTTCCTGCTTGTCATGAGTGGTTTCCTGCTTGTAATGAGTGGTTTCCTGCTTGTCACGAGTGGTTTCCTGCTTGTCATGAGTGGTTTCCTGTCAGTCCACTAAACTTGTACACAGCCTACAGTAGTGCGCCCTGACCTTAAACAACAACATCCTCTTTCATTACCTACTAATACCATTGTGACACTACTCTGAGACTAGAGAGTTGTTAATGAGAAAAACAGCAGCAGACTGTGTGGCTGTATGAGGGAAGAAAGGCATGCTAACAGTTCACTGGTTAGCTTGGAGTGGTGGATCATTCTTGATACACACGGGAAACTGTTGAACGTGAAAAACCCAGCAGCGTTGCAGTTCTTGACACAAACCGGTGCGCCTGGCACCTACTACCATACCCCGTTCAAATGCACTTAAATATTTTGTCTTGTCCATTCACCCTCTGAATGGCACACATACACAATCCATGTCTCAATTATCTCAAGGCTTAAAAATCCTTCTTTAACCTGTCTCCTCCCCTTCATCTACACTGATTCAAGTGGATTTAACAAGTGACATCAATAAGGGATCATAACTTTCACCTGGATTCACCTGGTCAGTCTGTTATGGAAAGAGCCTTTGTTCATAATGTACTCTCAGTGTAAAATAGATCTCCTGAGAAAGAGTCTCATCAATGCTTCTCTTCTCCAATCACAGTGACGTAAGGTGAAGGTGGTTTATTGGTTGATTTGGCATGAGTTCCAAGTGTGGAGGTCTAAGCACGGCTGTATCGATCGAGGCCTCCACAGGCATTCTGATGGTGATGGAGGCTTCCACAGGCATTCTGATGGTGATGATGGAGGCTTCCACAGGCACTCTGATGGTGATGATGGAGGCTTCCACAGGCACTCTGATGGTGATGATGGAGGCTTCCACAGGCACTCTGATGGTGATGATGGAGGCTTCCACAGGCATTCTGATGGTGATGATGGAGGCTTCCACAGGCATTCTGATGGTGATGATGGAGGCTTCCACAGGCACTCTGATGGTGATGATGGAGGCTTCCACAGGCACTCTGATGGTGATGATGGAGGCTTCCCACCCAGGCCCCACCTCTGATGGTGATGATGGAGGCTTCCACAGGCATTCTGATGGTGATGATGGATGCTTCCACAGGCATTCTGATGGTGATGATGGAGGCTTCCACAGGCATTCTGATGATGATGATGGAGGCTTCCACAGGCCCTCTGATGGTGATGATGGAGGCTTCCACAGGCATTCTGATGATGATGATGGAGGCTTCCACAGGCATTCTGATGGTGATGATGGAGGCTTCCACAGGCACTCAAAACTCGAAATCATTTAACATGTCTGTGCCTGCTCCGTCTGTTTCTCTTCAGATTTAATCAGGATACACGATTTACCCAACGAGTGGCTCAGCGGTCTAAGGCACTGCATTTCAATGCAAGAGGTGTCACTACAGTCCCAGGTTCAAATCATAGGCACAATTGGTCCAGGTTTGGCCGGGGTAGGCCGTCATTGTAAATAAGAATTTGTTTTTAACTGACTTGCCTAGTTAAAAGGTTAAATTTAAAAATAAATCCCCATTGAGAAATATATGCTATGATTGGTGACACTCCTATAAAATAGGTTTCTAAAACAGTTCTTCAGCTGTCCCCAGAACCCTTTATGGTTCCAGGTAGAACTATTTTGGGTTCCATGTAGAACCCTCTGTGGAAAGGGTTTTACATGGCCCAGGGCACCGGCCAAGAAGGGTTCTACCTGGAACCAAGAAGGGTTCTACCTGGAACCAAGAAGGGTTCTACCTGGAACCAAGAAGGGTTCTGGGGCCAGCTGAAGAACTGTTTTAGGTTCTAAGAGTGTAGAGGCGATGAGAGAGCAGGGTTGTGTTAGAATGTGATTCTCTCTTTGTCAGTTACACAACCCTGCTCGCTCTTTCATCCTTCCTTTCTAAAACTTTTGCCTAATTCGCCAGTCATGTAGGAAGGGCTGGATCTGAGGTCAGTGTAGGTGAATACCCGGTGACTCCCCAGACAACGTATTTCCTGGTTTCATCTGCCAAACATCCTCTTTTCTTTCCACTTTTATTCAAAGCGTCATGTTCTCTGAAGTTCAGTAAGCCCCTTGGTGACTGGCTGTCTGGCATCCTAGCTCGCCAGGACCAGAGTGACGTACACTGAGATAGCCTGGTCCCAGATCTGTGTGTGCTGTCTGGCATCCTAGCTCCCCCAGGACCAGAGTGACGTACACTGAGATAGCCTGGTCCCAGATCTGTGTGTCCTGTCTGGCATCCTAGCTCCCCCAGGACCAGAGTGACGTACACCGAGATAGCCTGGTCCCAGATCTGTGTGTGTTGTCTTGCCAACACCCATGGTCATTATCACGTAGTGATCAACAGACTGAGACCAGCCTAGCATTGAGATGATGGTTAAAAATGATCTATATATGATATTAAAACACACTCTGGATAGTTCAAAACATACATTTAATTCAGAGACTTTATTAACCATCCAGCCTCACTTCCAAACTGGGCACGCCACTTCATTTCAACGTGGAAATGTGGGTAATATTTGGTTGAGACGTTGATCAATGAGATTTCAACCTTTATTCATCCACTCAAAAAAAGTCAGCCAGAAGTTTGTTGAATTCCCAATGTGTTATCACTATGCTTTCAACCATCTAAAGAGCACAACCAAATTCCAATGGAAAAACGGTCTAATTTCTGGGTTGGTTGTCATCTAAATGTGTTATCACAGCTCTATGAACCATTTAAAAGCACAACAAAGTTCAAATGGGAAAACAATGTCCGATATTTTTTATATTTCTACAACAACTTAATGTGTTCTCACTGTGCTTCATCTAATAGCACAACCCAATGACCTGGATTACGGTTGAGATTACATTAAAACTACATGGTGCAAGTGATCCATACCATTCGAGATTCTGTACAGATTATTACAGCAAATGTGAAGATCTTCACAGACCTGCGATGACCTATGACCTGCTATCCTGAACGTTCACGCTCTCTATGATTACATAAGAAGAAATGTATAGTTACAGTAACCTCAACATGTAGCCATGGATGTGTTTCTCACTTTAAGGTTGAATAAATACTGTTACATTAGTTTGTAAGATAGCCGGAACTATACGCTATTCACTGTATTTCAAAAGTGATATTGAATTGTGTTCGGTTGTCAACGCAACCAAATATCAACATTGAAAAGATAATGCTTAGGATAGGTTCATCATGACTTAATCCTATCCTTTATAGACCCAAATAGTCTCATTGACGATACATGACTTATAAAGTATAGTTACATTTAATTTGCTTTGTTAAACCGACCCTTTTGTAATATTTTCGCAACAGTAAATATATTTCGTTATTAAGAGATCTTTCAACAATCATTGTCACGAATAGCACATTGATAGTAGTCAGTGACAAATATCTAAGGAAGACGGAGCTTGGTTAAAACCCTGGTTAGGAGACCATATGAATAGCTGTAGATAGATCAACTCTCCAGTAGGAGGTGCTGCACAGCCTATTTTCTTTTCTTCCTGATGGTGGATATAACGTTGAGAATCTGACATTTCAGATATTTTAGACAAGGTTTGTCGATGTTGAAATTTGGTTACCACGATAACATAATCCTGTGGTTGAAAATCCACCACTAAAAAGTTACAAATGTAATGTACAGTATTTTCCACATCACAATACATTGAAACAACGTTGATTGAACCAGTTTTTTTGCCCAGTGGACTGGGCCGTTAAGTCTCAAGTCAGACACTGTAGTAAAACACATGGGTATCATTCTGTGAGACAAACACGTATTCACACTTTCCAGTACTGATACGATGTCGCTCACTCCTTTCTCTCTTCAGTTGCTGGTAGTGCACTTGGCTGGATAAACACTTCCATGGACACTGATGCAAATGGTAAGAAAATAATCTCCCCCTCTCGCCCGGAATCAACACCCATCCACATGCACGGAAATGAAACTGATTAAATCTTTGGGTGCAACCGAATAGCCTACAGGTTTACTGTTTATTCATAAATGGTACGCAGGTCATTACTAAAAACACAATATAAAGGCTGCTCTTCAGGGGTTCTAATGACTGAGTCCAAAAGGAGCGGCGATTTCACAACACAATCAACAGTTATATTGTGTAGTGCTGCTACTGGCTCCAAATCAGAACCAAAATGTTTCTGAACCTCCTCAATGGGTCTCTTGTTCAAGTGTCCTTGAGTGACCTCACCGCTTCAGTGCTGCCTGTCCCCCAAACGAGTCCATTTCAAACACAGCAAACAATCACATTGATGTAGCCTAGCAGTTAGAACACAAGCTGACACAGGGCAGCAGGTAGCCTAGCAGTTAGAACACGCGCGGGCGCGGTAGTCTAGCAGTTAGAACACAAGCTGACACAGGGCAGCAGGTAGTCTAGCAGTTAGAACACAAGCTGACACAGGGCAGCAGGTAGTCTAGCAGTTAGAACACAAGCTGATACAGGGCAGCAGGTAGTCTAGCAGTTAGAACACAAGCTGACACAGGGCAGCAGGTAGTCTAGCAGTTAGAACACAAGCTGACACAGGGCAGCAGGTAGTCTAGCAGTTAGAACACAAGCTGACACAGGGCAGCAGGTAGTCTAGCAGTTAGAACACAAGCTGACACAGGGCAGCAGGTAGTCTAGCAGTTAGAACACAAGCTGACACAGGGCAGCAGGTAGTCTAGCAGTTAGAACACAAGCTGACACAGGGCAGCAGGTAGTCTAGCAGTTAGAACACAAGCTGACACAGGGCGCGGAGCAGCGTGCCGCTGCCGGGCGCAGGTGCCTAGCAGTTAGAACACAAGCTGACACAGGGCAGCAGGTAGTCTAGCAGTTAGAACACAAGCTGACACAGGGCAGCAGGTAGTCTAGCAGTTAGAACACAAGCTGACACAGGGCAGCAGGTAGTCTAGCAGTTAGAACACAAGCTGACACAGGGCAGCAGGTAGTCTAGCAGTTAGAACACAAGCTGACACAGGGCAGCAGGTAGTCTAGCAGTTAGAACACAAGCTGACACAGGGCAGCAGGTAGTCTAGCAGTTAGAACACAAGCTGACACAGGGCAGCAGGTAGTCTAGCAGTTAGAACACAAGCTGACTACAGGGCAGCAGGTAGTCTAGCAGTTAGAACACAAGCTGACACAGGGCAGCAGGTAGTCTAGCAGTTAGAACACAAGCTGACACAGGGCAGCAGGTAGTCTAGCAGTTAGAACACAAGCTGACACAGGGCAGCAGGTAGTCTAGCAGTTAGAACACAAGCTGACACAGGGCAGCAGGTAGTCTAGCAGTTAGAACACAAGCTGACACAGGGCAGCAGGTAGTCTAGCAGTTAGAACACAAGCTGACACAGGGCAGCAGGTAGTCTAGCAGTTAGAACACAAGCTGATACAGGGCAGCAGGTAGTCTAGCAGTTAGAACACAAGCTGATACAGGGCAGCAGGTAGTCTAGCAGTTAGAACACAAGCTGACACAGGGCAGCAGGTAGTCTAGCAGTTAGAGCGTTGTACCAGCAGCTAAAAGGTTGCTGGTTGGAATACCCAAGGTGAAAAATCTGTCGATCTGTCCTTGAGCAAGGCACATAACCCACATTTGCTCCAGGGGTGGTGTACTATTATGGCCTACCCTGTAAAACAACAAATGTCACTGCACTTATCAGGTGTATAAAACAATTTTTCCCCCACAAGCATTTCACTACACCGACCAATAACATTTGATTTCATTCGAGATGTAAATTTACTTCCCGCCGAGAGCTGTGTCCACAGTTTAATAAATGGGTTATCTTTTAAAGCTTCCGACCTACTTCCCTTTAGTATATCAGGCTTGCTGAACATATCCCGAAGCCCTCAATTAGGCCCTTCAATGTCCAACACAAGTACACTATAACTCACTATTCCCCATTACAATGGGGCTCCTGAGTGGCGCAGCGGTCTAAGGCACTCAGTGCTAGAGGTGTCATCCGGGGTAGGCTCAGTGTCATCCGGGGTAGGCCGTCATTATAAGTAAGAATTAGTTCTTAACTGACTTACCTAGTTAAATAAAACAATAGATATTGTCTATGTCTCTTTCAGACATTAAAGAGGTTGAGCAACATGACAACCTTTCAATAAGAAAGGAGACAGGCTTTACAATACCGATGGCTGCCATTAGTATGGTGTTTAGCTTCAGGGCACATTTAACTTGACTTTACAGGCTACAGGCACATCACCTGGAATGCAGGCTACAGTATTCTTCCTATTCAGCAAACAGAAAAAGGAAAAAACATGGCCCTGGGCTTATGACAATGACAGCCCAAAGAACAACGTATGTCCTGAATCAAGGGTACCTGTGCTGAGACTATGGCAAAAGTGAAGTCATCCAGGTGGAAAGAATGAGATCATTGGGAACAAAACCTATCTACAGTAAATCAGTGAAATTTGTAGTAAAACCGTACCTGTATTAGGCCGATCTGCAATTAGGCATGGAAAGGCAACCCCCCGGTCATATAAAATAAATCATTTTCTAAAAAGTAGAAAGACCGTTTACCTGCACTCACAAATCCTATTTACAGTGTTGTAATAACGACATTACAGATGCCATAGTCATGATGACTTCAAACTACAACACACACACTATTGCTTAAAGGGATGATAAAGGTTATTAAAGGGTTAGTTCACCCAAGTCTATGGACAAGGTATGACAGTAATCCATGCTTTGGTTTAGTTTCCCTGGCACTGTATCCACATGCTAACGGTTTAGCATTTGTGGCACAAATCTCATTCAAGTCAGGGGACCAATATTAGCATTTTTCGCGCATCATGTCCAATTAATCCAAAAGTATCTCAAATTGATTGTGAAGCTCAACAACATCACTTATAGATATTTTTGAAAATGATGCGCAGAAAAATGCTAATATCGGTCCCATGACTTGAATGGGGGCTTCTGAGTGGCGCAGCAGTATAAGGCACTGCATCTCAGTGCTAGAGGCGTCACTACAAACCCTTGTTCAAATCCAGGCTGTATCACAACCGGCCGTGATTGAGAGTCCCATAGGGTGGCGCACAATTGGCCAAGCGCCGTTCCGGGTAGGCCGTCATTGTAAATAAAAATTTGTTCTTAGCTGACTTGCCAAGTTAAATAAAGAATAAATAAATAAATGGGATCTAAGCCACAAATTCTGCATGAGAATCAAATGACCCAAGGCCATTTCCATGTAAAAGGACCCATTTGAACCAACATGTTTTATTTATTTATTTCACCTTTATTTAACCAGGTAGGCAAGTTGAGAACAAGTTCTCATTTACAACTGCGACCTGGCCAAGATAAAGCAAAGCAGTTTGACACATACAACAACACAGAGTTACACATGGAGTAAAACAAACATACAGTCAATAATACAGTAGAAAAATAAGTCTATATACAATGTGAGCAAATGAGGTGAGATAAGGGAGGTAAAGGCAAAAAAAGGCCATGGTGGCAAAGTAAATACAATATAGCAAGTAAAACACTGGAATGGTAGATTTGTAGTGGAAGAAAGTGCAAAGTAAAAATAGAAATATTGGGGTGCAAAGGAGCAAAATAAATAAATAAATACAGCAGGGGAAGAGGTAGTTGTTTGGGCTAAATTATAGATGGGCTATGTACAGGTGCAGTAATCTGTGAGCTGCTCTGACAGCTGGTGCTCATGTGAATGAGGTCCTTTCAAAATGGGTGTCAAATGAAAGCGTCTATATGTTTGAGAAATTAAGGCATATATACATTTTTCCAAAACAATTCCATCCTAAAAATGTGGAATAAGCAAAGGCTTTGGAAAAGGGATCTTTAGAAAACATAAAAACCACAAAAAGTCTTAAAAGATATTATAAATACATCAAAACACAATAATGCTGAACTAAAGACCCCTGCCAACTAATATCAACACTTACACTGAGGAGACAAAACATTAAGAACACCTGCTCTTTCCATGACATACACTGACCAGGTGAATCCAGGTGAAAGCTATGATCCTTTTTGATGTCACCTGTTAAATCCACTTCAATCAGTGTAGATGTGAGGGGAGGAGACAGGTTGAAGAAGGATTTTTAAGCCTTGAGATAATTGAGACATGGATTGTGTATTCAGAGGGTGATTGGGCAAGGAAAAATATTTAAGTGCCTTTGAATGGGGTATGGTAGTAGGGGCCAGGCACACCGGTTTGTGTCAAAAACAGGCAATAATGCAGTTTTTTTCACGCTCAGCTGTTTCTCGTGTGTCTCGATCAAAACACGGTCGCCAGGTGTACAGTGTTTCCTCCGACACATTGGTGCGGCTGGCTTCCGGGTTAAGTGGGCATTGTGTCAAGAAGCAGCTTTGGTTGGGTTGTGTTTCAGAGGACGCACGGCTTTCAACCTTCACCTCTCCCGAGTCCGTATAGGAGTTGCAGCGATGAGACAAGACTGTAACTACCAAATGGATACCATTAAATTGGGGAGAAAATGGGATAAAAATAAAATAAACTTTTAACCTAAATACAATGACATGGTGACATTTTTGTATTTATTTCATGTTGAATTCACTTTAATTGACAACTCAACCAGATGTAAATCAAAACTAGACGTTGAACTGACATCTAGCATAGACGCATAGAAATCGCATAGAAATAGCATAGACGCATAGAAATCGCATAGAAATCGCATAGAAATAGCATAGAAATAGCATAGAAATAGCATAGACGCATAGAAATCGCATAGAAATCGCATAGAAATAGCATAGACGCATAGAAATCGCATAGAAATAGCATAGAAATAGCATAGAAATAGCATAGATGCATAGAAATCGCATAGAAATAGCATAGAAATAGCATAGACGCATAGAAATCGCATAGAAATCGCATAGACGCATAGAAATAGCATAGACGCATAGAAATAGCATAGACGCATAGAAATAGCCTAGAA
Source organism: Salmo salar (assembly GCF_965601325.2). Lineage (NCBI taxonomy): Eukaryota > Metazoa > Chordata > Actinopteri > Salmoniformes > Salmonidae > Salmo > Salmo salar. Next base: position 44,051,197 of record NC_138313.1, read on the forward strand.
ATAGCATAGACGCATAGAAATAGCCTAGAAATAGCATAGACGCATAGAAATAGCATAGAAATAGCATAGACGCATAGAAATAGCATAGACGCATAGAAATAGCATAGAAATAGCATAGACACATAGAAATAGCATAGAAATAGCGCACATAGAACAGATCTAGCGCTTCTTAGACTTCAATGTGAATGACAGATCAAAAACAAAAACAAAATCGCCCAAAAAGTTACATATTGCAGCGTTAAAGCAAAAAACTATTGTACATTTTTGCGAATTTGTAACATATTGTACGTTTTTTCAAATTAGTAACATATCAAACGAATTGTAATTCATAACATATCATATGAAAATGGATGATGGACATTCTCAAATTAATCGATGTCATACGAAACGTTACATTTCATACTAAATGGAGTGTCAGGAATTTACGTACAGAATAATACGAAATGCTCCGAGACCAGGTTGCAGCAGAGGGCTATGGAAAGCCACTGGTTGGCCAGCTATGACTCCTTTGGGCTTCCATAAAAAGCGGGAAAAAGCTTCTCATCTCTCATAGTCTGTGGTAGGCTCAGTGAATAACGTGATACGCCTCCGCCTGTATTATTACATTTTTATTTAAGAGAGTTTACCGTTGAAGCTGCTTCACTCTTAGCTATAGCTGTAAAAAGCATTAGTCTTAGCCTATTTAGCTAGCTCGAACCAGCTAATCTGCCACGATGGATATCAGAAATTGCTTTCGTATCCAAACAAAGGGGAATGAGAGCGATGAGCAGCAGCATCAAACCGCCGAGGCCGCCGCCAAGCCCAACAGCGATGCTGCTCCTGAGCTCCAGCTAGCTCCGTGTGCAGAGCCTACCCACCCTTCCACAAGAGCCGCCATATTGGCTCCACAACCGCCTCCACTTTTGACTGTTCTTGATGATCTTGGAATAGAGGAGCCAGCCCAGGTTAGCTTAGAATCCAACCCTAGCCTGGTGGAGGCCCTGTGTGCCCTTGACGCAGAAAGCCATTACTTTCTAGATGTGAAAAAGGTGCTGGATTTAAGCAAAAACCGATTTGGTGGAAGCCGAATTTAGTGTCGCTCGCCAGTTTTTGCAGACTGAAATTGCCTGCTTTGGCTCCAATGATGACAAATGGACCCCACTTGATATTCTGCAATGATTCTCTGAGCCTCTCTCCGCTATGCAGACCGTCTTTACCGCACTGAAACATGGGACTGACTTTTTGGGTCGTCCACAGCTACATGCGAGAACTAGTTTTCCACTTTGACAAACGTGTTCAGTCAGCACAGAAGAAGCACGCTACACCAGAGGAAAGAGGAAGCACGCTACACCAGAGGAAAGAGGAAGCACGCTACACCAGAGGAAAGAGGAAGCACGCTACACCAGAGGAAAGAGGAAGCACGCTACACCAGAGGAAAGAGGAAGCACGCTACACCAGAGGAAAGAGGAAGCACGCTACACCAGAGGAAAGAGGAAGCACGCTACACCAGAGGAAAGAGGAAGCACGCTACACCAGAGGAAAGAGGAAGCACGCTACACCAGAGGAAAGCTCAACTAATCCAACGGCTTTTGAGAGGATATATTACAAGAAGATTTTTTGGGGGAAGAATGGAATGATCGATTGCTGTGAAAATTTTTTTCCTTGAGTGGATGGTCGGGAACATAATAAAACAAATATTTTTAGATTGATATAATATTCGACTAAAACGTAATCCTTTCAAACCTTGATTACATTTGGGGACAGTGATCTGCATAGGGTACCGTCTCTTGGATGGGATGTTAAAAAGTGTATCCTGACTCTCTGTGGTCATTCAAAATCTCATATTTATTATTGTAAGAGTAGGGGGTTTTCACCCCGCTGTCATGGCTAAATTCCCAACCTGGCCCCATTCCATCATGGCCACCTAATCATCCCCGTCATTCCTAATTGGTATATATCACTCCTCACCTCTCCACCTGATAGCTGCTGTGTGGTGAGCGTTCAGGCACCAAAATGGCCACCGTGCATCACTGAGGTGGGTGCTACACATTGATGGTGGATGAGGTGAGTTTCCTCCTACTATGTAAAGTGCTTTGAGAGCCTCAGCTGGTAGAAAAGCGCTATATTAAATCTAATCTATTATTATTTATTATTATTATTTGTATACGATCACATACACTACATGGTCAAAAGTATGTGGACACCTGCACATGAAACATCTCATTCCAAATTGAATGGACATTAATATAGAGTTGGTCCCTCCTTTGCTGCTATAACAGCCTCCACTCTTCTGGGAAGGCTTTCCACTAGATGTTGGAACATTGCTGCGGGGGACTTGCTTAATTCAGCCACATGAGCATTAGTGATGTCGGACACGGATGTTGGGGGTGATTAGGCCTGGCTCGCATTCAGCGTTCCAATTCATCCCAAAGGTGTTCGGTGGGGTTCAGGTCAGGGCTCTGTGCAGGCCAGTCAAGTTCTTCCACACCGATCTCGACAAACCATTTCTGTATGGACCTCTCTTTGTCTCGCTTTGTGCACGGGAGCATTGTCATGCTGAAACAGGAAAGGGCCTTCCCCAAATTGTTGCCACAAAGTTGGAAGCACAGAATTGTATAAAATATGCTGTAGTGTTAAGATTTCCCTTCACTGGAACTAAAGGGCCTAGCCAGAACCATGAAAGACCATTAATCCATTATTCTACAATGTAGAAAATAGTCAAAATAAAGAAAACTCTTGAATGAGTAGGTGTGTCCAAACTTTTGACTGGTACTATATATATATATATATATATATATATATATATATATATATATATATATATATATATATATATATATCTTGGCATATACATATATATATGCCAAGAGTGTGCAAAGCTGTCATCAAGGCAAAGGGTGGCTACTTTGAAGAATCTCAAATATAAAATATATTTTGATTTGTTTAAACACTATTTTGGTTACTACATGATTCCATGATTAGTTTTGATGTCTTCACTATTATTCTACAATGTAGAAAATAGTCAAAATAAAGAAAAACCCTGGAATGAGTAGGTGTGTCCAAATTGTTGACTGGTACTATATATTTTATATGTGTTTTCATTTTTGCTCAGAAAACTTGGGGGGCCAAATAAAACCAGCCATTGGCTAAATTCGTCAGTTGGGGAATCCTGCTGTAAACTTAGTTTTGATTACTTGTTTGTTTACTGTTAATTTAACTAGCCTAAATGTAGATTGTGTCACGCCTTTATCGATCTGATATTTTATTTACTAGGCCTACCTCTTGGTACCACTGTTATGTTCTGTATTCTTGGTATTCTAAGCCAAACTGCTATTCAGTATTTTTGTTTGCATGCATGCATAACTAAGCTGCTACTTTCAGAATTGAGTTTGCATTATTCGGGTAAGGCAGCTGTGTGTACGGCCACATTTACATAGGCTGTTAGTAATAGGGCAAACAGCCTATCTAAGCGGCATTGCTGTAGCAGGCTGTCCATTGTGCTGATTCAACAGCAGAGATAGGCTACAGAATTTAAAAGCACTCAATGATCTCGGAGTCTTGGCATTTGAACGTTACGTTTATTATGGTATTCCAATTCAAGAACCCCGATTTCAACAGTGCCTTTAGTCACTTTATCCTGGCACTGTTCCGAGTACATTACCGTAGAGTACAGTACAGTATAGTATAGAACAGTACAGTAGATAACAGTAGAGAACAGTAGAAAATAGTGGAGTACAATACAGTACACAGTAGAGCACTAGAGTTGAGTACACTATAATGTACTGTATTGTACTGAACTATACTCTACTTGACTCTACTGTACTGAACTCTACTGTACTGTTCTGTGCAGTTCTGTTCTGTACTGTGCAGTTCTGTACTCTAATGAACTCTACTGTACTGAACTATACTCTACTTGACTCTACTGTACTGAACTATACTGTACTGAACGATACTGTACTGTTCTGTGCAGTTCTGTACTCTACTGAACTCTACTGTACTGATCTATACTGTACTGTTCTGTGCAGTTCTGTTCTGTACTGTGCAGTTCTGTGCAGTTCTGTACTCTAATGAACTCTACTGTACTGAACTATACTCTACTTGACTCTACTCTACTGAACTCTACTGAACTCTACTGTACTGAACAATACTGTACTGTTCTGTGAAGTTCTGAACTCTACTGAACTCTACTGTACTGAACTCTACTGAACTATACTGTACTGAACTATACTCTACTGAACTCTACTGTACTGAACTCTACTGAACTCTACTGTACCGAACTCTACTGAACTATACTGTACTGAACTATACTGTACTGAACTCTACTGAACTATACTGAACTCTACTGTACTGAACTCTACTGAACTGAACTCTACTGAACTGAACTCTACTGTACTGAACTCTACTGTACTGAACTCTACTGTACTGAACTCTACTGAACTCTACTGTACTGAACTCTACTGTACTGAACTGTACTGAACTCTACTGTACTGAACTCTACTGAACTCTACTGTACTGAACTCTACTGAACTCTACTGTACTGAACTATACTGTACTGAACTCTACTGAACTATACTGAACTCTACTGTACTGAACTCTACTGAACTGAACTCTACTGAACTGAACTGTACTGAACTCTACTGTACTGAACTCTACTGAACTGAACTCTACTGAACTCTACTGTACTGAACTCTACTGAACTGAACTCTACTGAACTGAACTCTACTGAACTATACTGTACTGAACTCTACTGTACTGAACTATACTGTACTGAACTCTAATGTACTGAACTATACTGTACTGAACTATACTGAACTATACTGTACTGAACTATACTCTACTGAACTCTACTGTACTGAACTCTACTGAACTCTACTGTACTGAACACTACTGAACTCTACTGTACTGAACTATACTGTACTGAACTCTACTGAACTATACTGTACTGAACTCTACTGAACTATACTGTACTATACTGTACTGAACTATACTGTACTGAACTCTACTGTACTGAACTATACTGTACTGAACTATACTGAACTATACTGTACTGAACTATACTGTACTGAACTCTACTGTACTGAACTCTACTGTACTGAACTCTACTGTACTGAACTCTACTGTACTGAACTATACTGAACTATACTGTACTGAACTCTACTGTACTGAACTCTACTGTACTGAACTATACTGTACTGAACTCTACTGAACTATACTGTACTGAACTCTACTGAACTATACTGTACTGAACTCTACTGAACTATACTGTACTGAACTGTACTGAACTCTACTGAACTATACTGTACTGAACTATACTGTACTGAACTATACTGTACTGAACTCTACTGTACTGTTCTGTGCAGTTCTGTTCTGTACTGTGCAGTTCTGTGCAGTTCTGTACTCTAATGAACTCTACTGTACTGAACTATACTCTACTTGACTCTACTGTACTGAACTATACTGTACTGAACGATACTGTACTGTTCTGTGCAGTTCTGTACTCTACTGAACTCTACTGTACTGAACTATACTGTACTGTTCTGTGCAGTTCTGTTCTGTACTGTGCAGTTCTGTGCAGTTCTGTACTCTAATGAACTCTACTGTACTGAACTATACTCTACTTGACTCTACTGTACTGAACTATACTGTACTGAACGATACTGTACTGTTCTGTGCAGTTCTGTACTCTACTGAACTCTACTGTACTGAACTCTACTGTACTGAACTATACTGAACTCTACTGAACTGAACTCTACTGAACTCTACTATACTGAACTATACTGTACTGAACTATACTGTACTGAACTCTACTGAACTCTACTGTACTGAACTCTACTGTACTGAACTATACTGTACTGAACTCTACTGAACTGAACTCTACTGAACTCTACTGTACTGAACTTTACTGTCCTGAACTCTACTGTACTGAACTCTACTGAACTGAACTATACTGTACTGAACTCTACTGTACTGAACTCTACTGAACTGAACTCTACTGAACTCTACTGTACTGAACTTTACTGTACTCTACTGAACTGAACTCTACTGAACTCTACTGTACTGAACTTTACTGTACTGAACTCTACTGTACTGAACTCTACTGTACTGACCACGTCTGACTGTACTGAACTTTACTGTACTGAACTCTACTGTACTGAACTCTACTGAACTCTACTGTACTGAACTCTACTGAACTGAACTATACTGTACTGAACTCTACTGTACTGAACTCTACTGTACTGAACTCTACTGTACTCTACTGTACTGAACTATACTGTACTGAACTATACTATACTGTACTCTACTGTACTGAACTGAACTCTACTGAACTATACTGTACTCTACTGTACTGAACTATACTGAACTATACTGTACTGAACTCTACTGTACTGAACTATACTGTACTGAACTCTACTGAACTATACTGTACTGAACTCTACTGAACTATACTGTACTATACTGTACTGAACTATACTGTACTGAACTCTACTGTACTGAACTATACTGTACTGAACTCTACTGAACTATACTGTACTGAACTCTACTGTACTGAACTCTACTGTACTGAACTCTACTGTACTGAACTATACTGAACTATACTGTACTGAACTCTACTGTACTGAACTCTACTGTACTGAACTATACTGTACTGAACTATACTGTACTCTACTGAACTCTACTGTACTGAACTCTACTGAACTGAACTCTACTGAACTCTACTGTACTGAACTCTACTGAACTGAACTCTACTGAACTCTACTGTACTGAACTCTACTGAACTCTACTGTACTGAACTCTACTGTACTGAACTCTACTGAACTGAACTCTACTGTACTCTACTGTACTGAACTATACTGTACTGAACTATACTGAACTATACTGTACTGAACTGTACTGAACTCTACTGAACTATACTGTACTGAACTATACTGTACTGAACTATACTGTACTGAACTATACTGTACTGAACTCTACTGTACTGTTCTGTGCAGTTCTGTTCTGTACTGTGCAGTTCTGTGCAGTTCTGTACTCTAATGAACCTCGTACTGCCCTACTGAACTCTCGTACTGCCCTGAACTCTACTGTACCGAACTCTACTGAACTATACTGTACTGAACTATACTGTACTGAACTCTACTGAACTATACTGAACCTCTACTGCCCTACTGAACCTCTACTGCCTACTGAACCTCTGACTGCCCTACTGAACTCTACTGAACTATACTGTACTGAACTCTACTGTACTGAACTCTACTGAACTCTACTGTACTGAACTCTACTGAACTCTACTGTACTGAACTCTACTGAACTCTACTGTACTGAACTCTACTGAACTGAACTCTACTGAACTATACTGTACTGAACTCTACTGTACTGAACTCTACTGAACTGAACTCTACTGAACTCTACTGTACTGAACTCTACTGAACTGAACTATACTGTACTGAACTCTAATGTACTGAACTATACTGTACTGAACTCTACTGAACTATACTGAACTATACTGTACTGAACTATACTCTACTGAACTCTACTGAACTCTACTGTACTGAACTATACTGTACTGAACACTACTGAACTCTACTGTACTGAACTATACTGTACTGAACTCTACTGAACTATACTGTACTGAACTATACTGTACTGAACTCTACTGTACTGAACTCTACTGTACTGAACTCTACTGTACTGAACTCTACTGTACTGAACTATACTGAACTCTACTGTACTGAACTCTACTGTACTGAACTCTACTGTACTGAACTATACTGTACTCTACTGAACTCTACTGTACTGAACTCTACTGTACTGAACTCTACTGTACTGAACTCTACTGTACTGAACTCTACTGTACTGAACTCTACTGTACTCTACTGTACTGAACTCTACTGTACTGAACTCTACTGAACTCTACTGTACTGAACTCTACTGAACTCTACTGTACTGAACTCTACTGAACTCTACTGTACTGAACTCTACTGTACTCTACTGTACTGAACTATACTGTACTGAACTCTACTGAACTATACTGTACTGAACTCTACTGAACTATACTGTACTGAACTCTACTGAACTATACTGTACTGAACTGTACTGAACTCTACTGAACTATACTGTACTGAACTATACTGTACTGAACTATACTGTACTGAACTCTACTGTACTGTTCTGTGCAGTTCTGTTCTGTACTGTACTCTAATGAACTCTACTGTACTGAACTATACTCTACTTGACTCTACTGTACTGAACTATACTGTACTGAACGATACTGTACTGTTCTGTGCAGTTCTGTACTCTACTGAACTCTACTGAACTCTACTGTACTGAACTCTACTGTACTGAACTCTACTGTACTGAACTCTACTGAACTATACTATACTGAACTCTACTGAACTGAACTCTACTGAACTATACTGTACTGAACTATACTGTACTGAACTCTACTGAACTATACTGAACTCTACTACACTGTACTGAACTCTACTGAACTCTACTGTACTGAACTCTACTGAACTCTACTGTACTCTACTGAACTCTACTGTACTGAACTCTACTGTACTGAACTCTACTGTACTGAACTCTACTGTACTGAACTCTACTGTACTGAACTCTACTGTACTCTACTGTACTGAACTCTACTGAACTGAACTCTACTGAACTCTACTGTACTGAACTCTACTGAACTCTACTGTACTGAACTCTACTGAACTCTACTGTACTGAACTCTACTGTACTCTACTGTACTGAACTATACTGTACTGAACTCTACTGAACTATACTGTACTGAACTCTACTGAACTATACTGTACTGAACTCTACTGAACTATACTGTACTGAACTGTACTGAACTCTACTGAACTATACTGTACTGAACTATACTGTACTGAACTATACTGTACTGAACTATACTGTACTGAACTCTACTGTACTGTTCTGTGCAGTTCTGTTCTGTACTGTACTCTAATGAACTCTACTGTACTGAACTATACTCTACTTGACTCTACTGTACTGAACTATACTGTACTGAACGATACTGTACTGTTCTGTGCAGTTCTGTACTCTACTGAACTCTACTGAACTCTACTGTACTGAACTCTACTGTACTGAACTCTACTGTACTGAACTCTACTGAACTATACTATACTGAACTCTACTGAACTGAACTCTACTGAACTATACTGTACTGAACTATACTGTACTGAACTCTACTGAACTATACTGAACTCTACTACACTGTACTGAACTCTACTGAACTCTACTGTACTGAACTCTACTGAACTCTACTGTACTGAACTCTACTGTACTGAACTCTACTGTACTGAACTCTACTGTACTCTACTGTACTGAACTATACTGTACTGAACTCTACTGAACTATACTGTACTGAACTCTACTGAACTATACTGTACTATACTGTACGGAACTGTACTGAACTCTACTGAACTATACTGTACTGAACTATACTCTACTTGACTCTACTGAACTATACTGTACTGAACGATACTGTACTGTTCTGTGCAGTTCTGTACTCTACTGAACTCTACTGAACTATACTGTACTGAACTATACTGTACTGTTCTGTGCAGTTCTGTTCTGTACTGTGCAGTTCTGTGCAGTTCTGTACTCTAATGAACTCTACTGTACTGAACTATACTCTACTTGACTCTACTGTACTGAACTATACTGTACTGAACGATACTGTACTGTTCTGTGCAGTTCTGTACTCTACTGAACTCTACTGAACTCTACTGTACTGAACTCTACTGTACTGAACTCTACTGTACTGAACTCTACTGTACTGAACTATACTGAACTCTACTGAACTCTACTATACTGAACTATACTGTACTGAACTATACTGTACTGAACTCTACTGAACTATACTGAACTCTACTACACTGTACTGAACTCTACTGAACTCTACTGAACTCTACTGTACTGAACTATACTGTACTGAACTCTACTGAACTGAACTCTACTGTACTGAACTTTACTGTCCTGAACTCTACTGTCCTGAACTCTACTGTACTGAACTCTACTGAACTGAACTATACTGTACTGAACTCTACTGTACTGAACTCTACTGAACTGAACTCTACTGAACTCTACTGTACTCTACTGAACTGAACTCTACTGAACTCTACTGAACTCTACTGTACTGAACTTTACTGTACTGAACTCTACTGTACTGAACTCTACTGTACTGAACTCTACTGAACTCTACTGTACTGAACTTTACTGTACTGAACTCTACTGTACTGAACTCTACTGAACTCTACTGTACTGAACTCTACTGAACTGAACTATACTGTACTGAACTCTACTGTACTGAACTCTACTGTACTCTACTGTACTGAACTATACTGTACTGAACTATACTATACTGTACTCTACTGTACTGAACTGAACTCTACTGAACTATACTGTACTCTACTGTACTGAACTATACTGAACTATACTGTACTGAACTATACTGTACTGAACTCTACTCTACTGAACTATACTGTACTGAACTCTACTCTACTGAACTATACTGTACTGAACTCTACTGTATTGAACTCTACTGTGCTGAACTCTACTGAACTATACTGTACTGAACTCTACTGTACTGAACTCTACTGTACTGAACTATACTGTACTGAACTATACTGTACTGAACTATACTGTACTGAACTCTACTGTACTGAACTATACTGAACTGAACTCTACTGAACTCTACTGTACTGAACTGAACTCTACTGAACTCTACTGTACTGAACTCTACTGTACTGAACTCTACTGTACTGAACTATACTGTACTGAACTCTACTGAACTATACTATACTGAACTCTACTGTACTGAACTCTACTGAACTCTACTGTACTGAACTATACTGAACTATACTGTACTGAACTATACTGTACTGAACTCTACTGAACTATACTGAACTCTACTGAACTGAACTATACTGTACTGAACTCTACTGAACTCTACTGTACTGAACTATACTGTACTGAACTCTACTGAACTGAACTCTACTGAACTCTACTGTACTGAACTTTACTGTACTGAACTATACTGTACTGAACTCTACTGTACTGAACTCTACTGTACTGAACTCTACTGTACTGAACTCTACTGAACTCTACTATACTGAACTTTACTGTACTGAACTCTACTGTACTGAACTCTACTGAACTCTACTGTACTGAACTTTACTGTACTGAACTCTACTGTACTGAACTCTACTGTACTCTACTGTACTGAACTCTACTGTACTGAACTCTACTGTACTGAACTCTACTGAACTATACTGTACTCTATTGTACTGAACTATACTGTACTGAACTATACTATACTGTACTCTACTGTACTGAAATGAACTCTACTGAACTATACTGTACTCTACTGTACTATACTGTACTGAACTCTACTCTACTGAACTCTACTGTACTGAACTCTACTGTACTGAACTCTACTGTACTGAACTCTACTGTACTGAACTCTACTGAACTATACTGAACTATACTGTACTGAACTCTACTGTACTGAACTCTACTGTACTGAACTCTACTGTACTGAACTCTACTGAACTATACTGTACTGAACTATACTGAACTATACTCTACTGAACTATACTGTACTGAACTCTACTGAACTATACTGAACTATACTGTACTGAACTATACTGTACTGAACTATACTGTACTGAACTATACTGTACTGAACTCTACTGAACTATACTGAACTATACTGTACTGAACTATACTGTACTGAACGATACTGTACTGAACTCTACTGTACTGAACTATACTGTACTGAACTATACTGTACTGAACTCTACTGTACTGAACTCTACTGTACTGAACTCTACTGAACTATACTGTACTGAACTATACTGAACTCTACTGTACTGAACTCTACTGTACTGAACTATACTGAACTCTACTGTACTGAACTCTACTCTACTGAACTCTACTGAACTATACTGTACTGTTCTGTGCAGTTCTGTACTCTACTGAACTCTACTGTACTGAGCTCTACTGTACTGAACTATGCTCTACTGTACTCTACTGAACTCTACTGTACTGATCTATACTGTAGTGTTCTGTGCTGTTTTGTACTCTACTGAACTATACTATACTTTGATGTCCAACCTTGTGAAACATAGACGCCTATGATTGGTTTATATTTGGTCCGGACCAACCAAATTTGGTCTTGTTTGGGGTCAGAGGTCATTAAAATAATAGTCAGTATGTAGAATAATACCCAAATATGCAAAAGAGGATATTGCATATGTATACCTGCTACAACCTATTTAGGAAACATCACCATGAAGAGAATGACATTCATATCCATTATTATGCATTCCTGTGTAGTACAGATCAGGGACCCATGATGAAATTCAGTTATCGGGTGTAAATCCACCTCACTTACTGTAGTTCAATAACCAAAAGAGATTTTTCAAAGTCAGGGTGTCATGTCATCGCTGACACCCCATTCTTTCTGCAGACATCTTGAATCTTAATTAAGAGCAGACATTTAACAGAGAGGAAGCTATTATAATACTGTATACAGATCAGATCAGAGAGGAAGCTATTATAATACTGTATACAGATCAGAGGAAGCTATTATAATACTGTATACAGATCAGAGAGGTAGCTATTATAATACTGTATACAGATCAGAGAGGAAGCTATTCAAATACTGTATTCAGATCAGAGAGGAAGCTATTATAATACTGTATACAGATCAGAGAGGAAGCTATTATAATACTGTATACAGATCAGATCAGAGAGGAAGCTATTATAATACTGTATACAGATCAGAGAGGAAGCTATTAAAAAGCTGTATATGCCAGTTTGGATTTGGCTTCGCTCCAATCACATCGAGAGCATAGGCTTACTCATTGACAGAAACTGGTTGTTCATCTCCTTGTGTTGTTGTCCTCCGGTGACTAGCTAGCTAGCTAAAATTGTCCCTTTCCTAAATTAGCCATGGATGGAGATGAGGATTTGGACTTGTGATTTAACTTAATTCTCCGTACAGGCCATTGATTAAAAATAAATAAAAAAATTAAATAAAATTGGCGCCAGAGAAGAAGGCTGAGAAGGCTGTTTTATGTGTCCCCAGCCGATTGTGTTTTCTGTTTGTTTTTTCACGTTGTTTGTAACTTCTATTTTTAAACTTATTTTGTACATAATGTTGCCGCTACCATCTCTTATGACCGAAAATAACTTCTGGACAACAGGACTGCGATTACTCACCATGGACTGGCAGAATCCTTTTTTTCCTTTAATGAGTCTGACGAGCCCGACGCGAACGATATACTGCTTTCTCAGGAACAGGCCCAGATCCCTGTGATTTGCGTGAAGAGGAGGCAGAGAAAAAGGGGCCGAGGGCGGGCTGCCTTCTGAGAATTCGTAAGTGATTGAATAAACCTCCACTTCCTTCGATTCTGCTAGCAAATGTGCAATCTTTGGAGAATAAAATCGATGACCTACGCGGAAGATTAAACTACCAACGGGACATTCAAAACTGTAATATCTTATGTTTCACGGAGTCGTGGCTGAACCACGACACTATCAACATACAGCTGGCTGGTTATACGCTGCACCGGCAGGATAGAACAGCAACGTCTGGTAAGACAAAGGGTGGGCGACTATGTATTTTTTGTAAATAACAGGAAGTCTCGAACTATTGCTTGCCTGAGGTAGAGTATCTCTTGATAAGATGTAGACAACACTATCTACCTAGAGGGTTTTCATCTGTATTTTTCGTAGCTGTTTACATACCACCACAGACTGAGGCTGGCACTAGGACAGCATTGAATGCATGAGAGCACCAGCTGTTCCGGAAGACTGTGTGATCACGCTCTCCGCAGCCGATGTGAGTAAGACCTTTAAACAGGTCAACATTCACAAGGCCGCAGGGGCAGACGGATTACCAGAACGTGTACTGTGAGCATGCGCTGACCAACTGGCAAGTGTCTTCACTGGCATTTTCAACCTCTCCCTGTCCGAGTCTATAATACCAACATGTTTTAAGCAGACCACCATAGTGCCTGTGCCCAAGAACACTAAGGTAACTTGCCTAAATGACTACCGACTCGTAGCACTCACGTCTGTAGCCATGAAGTGCTTTGAAAGGCTGGTCATGGCTCACATCAATACCATTATCCCAGAAACCCTAGACCCACTCCAATTTCCATAACACCACAAAAGATCCACAGATGATGCACTATCTATTGCATTCCACACTGCCCTTTCCCACCTGGACAAAAGGAAGACCTATGTGAGAATGCTATTCATTGACTACAGCTCAGCGTTCAACACCATAGTGCCCACAAAGCTCATCACTAAGCTAAGGACCCTGGGACTAAACACCTCCCTCTGCCCCCAGGTGGTAAGGGTAGGTAACAACACATCTGCCACGCTGATCCTCAACACAGGGGTCCCTCAGGGGTGCGTGCTCAGTCCTCTCTTGTACTCCCTGTTTACTCATGACTGCACGGCCAGGCACAACTCCAACACCATCATTAAGTTTGCTGGTGACACAACAGCGATAGGCCTGATCACCGACAACAACGAGACAGCCTATACGGAGGTGGTCAGAGACCTGGCTGTGTGGTACCAGGACAACAACCTCACCCTCAACGTGATCAAGACAAAGGAGATGATTGTGGACTACAGGAAAAAGAGGACCGAGCACGCCCACATTCTCATCGACAGGGCTGTAGTGGAGCAGGTTGAGAGCTTCAAGTTCCTTGGTGTCCACATCACCACAAAACTAACATGGTCCAAGCACACCAAGACAGTCATGAAGAGGGCACGACAAAACCTATTCCCCCTCAGGAGACTGAAAAGATTTGGAATGGGTCCTCAGATCATCAAAAGGTTCTACAGCTGCACCATCGAGAGCATCCTGACTGGTTGCATCACTGCCTGGTATGGCAACTGCTCGGCCTCCGACCACAAGACACTACAGAGGGTAGTGCGAACGGCCCAGTACCTCACTGGGGCCAAGCTTCCTGCCATCCAGGACCTCTATACCAGGCGGTGTTAGAGGAAGGCCCTAAAAATTGTCACAGACTCCAGCCACCCTAGTCATAGACTGTTCTCTCTGCTACAGCATGGCAAGTGGTACCGGATCGCCAAGTCTAGGTCCAAGAGGCTTCTAAACAGCTTCTACCCCCAAGCCATAAGATTCCTGAACATCTAATCAAATGGCTATCCAGACTATTTGCATTGCCCCCCCCACCCCTCTTTTACACCGCTGCTACTCTCTGTTGTTATCATCTATGCACAGTCACTTTAATAACTCTACCTACATGTAGATATTAACTCGACTAACCGGTGCCCCCGCACATTTACTCTGTATCGGTACCCCCTGTATATAGTCTCGCTATTGTTATTTTACTGCTGCTCTTTAATTACTTGTTACTTTTATTTCTTATTCTAGTCCGTATTTTTTTTAAACTGCATTGTTGGTTGGGGCTCGTAAGGGGCTCGTAATTATGCATTTCACTGTAAGGTCTACCTACACCTGTTGTATTCGGCGCATGTGACTAATAACATTTGATTTGATTATAATGGCAATTCTGATCCAACCATAAAATACATTGTGCCCCTGGACTGAGAGGATGTTAGTTCAATATGTAGCTAGATGTAGAAGGCTAATGTTAACTTGCTAACGTTGCCCATGAATTGAAGTTAGGCTAGCGAGCATTTTAGCCAGGTAGCCAAGGACAACAACAAATAAAAGTGTGTACTGATGACAGAGTGATAGACCGTGTTGTCAACATGAAAGAGAGGAAGATGGCTTTGGTGTTTCTCAACAAGTAGGGTGAGTCAACATGAAAGAGAGGAGGATGGCTTTGGTGTTTCTCTACAAGTACAGTGAGTCAACATGAAAGAGAGGAGGATGGCTTTGGTGTTTCTCAACAAGTAGAGTGAGTCAACATGAAGGAGAGGAGGATGGCTTTGGTGTTTCTCTACAAGTACAGTGAGTCAACATGAAAGAGAGGAGGATGGCTTTGGTGTTTCTCAACAAGTAGAGTGAGTCAACATGAAGGAGAGGAGGATGGCTTTGGTGTTTCTCTACAAGTAGAGTGAGTCAACATGAAGGAGAGGAGGATGGCTTTGGTGTTTCTCTACAAGTACAGTGAGTCAACATGAAGGAGAGGAGGATGGCTTTGGTGTTTCTCTACAAGTACAGTGAGTCAACATGAAAGAGAGGAAGATGGCTTTGGTGTTTCTCTACAAGTAGAGTGAGTCAACATGAAAGAGAGGAGGATGGCTTTGGTGTTTCTCTACAAGTACAGTGAGTCAACATCTTTTTCTACTTGCACAACATACCCCCCCACCCTCACACAGAGAAAACAATACCATAGGAAGTCACATCATATTTAACATGTTGATTGCACTAAATAGTTTTTGGTATTTTTTGTCACTGTATTAGACTAAGTGTAGGTGATTTGATGATGTTGAAATGTTGATGTACAGTATAGTGGAGGCAGCTCCTGTTTTCTTTGTGACCTACAGTAACTGTCTGTGGTTCTAAATCAATAGTTGTTTAGTGGTCTGAAAATGTCGGAAACATTAACTTGATTGACCATGCTGTAGGTCATGTAGGTCTGTTACATGCAATATGCTTTGTCTGTCCGGTTTAGTCCACAGAGGTTGATATCTGGTTTTGTGATAAAACAAAGGTTATGTTGAATGTATTCTGCCACTGTGTCTTCTTATTGTCTCTGGCTTTAGGCCTATATATCACGGTCGCAAGGCATATGAACTAACAGGTTATAGAGCAAAAAACGCAATTATCACAATACATAGGTTGCAATATGGCTTTTTTTTGGCTTACCCATTGATTTTACCCACGCAAGTTACTGTCTAGAACTGATGATCTGTCTGATAGTAGTGTCTCGTTACTAACCACTGTCTGGAACTGATGATCTGTCTGATAGTAGTGTGTCTCGTTACTAACCACTGTCTAGAACTGATGATCTGTCTGATAGTAGTGTCTCGTTACTAACCACTGTCTGTAACTGATGATCTGTCTGATAGTAGTGTCTCGTTACTAACCACTGTCTAGAACTGATGATCTGTCTGATAGTAGTGTCTCGTTACTAACCACTGACTAGAACTGATGATCTGTCTGATAGTAGTGTCTCGTTACTAACCACTGTCTGGAACTGATGATCTGTCTGATAGTAGTGTCTCGTTACTAACCACTGTCTGGAACTGATGATCTGTCTGATAGTAGTGTCTCGTTACTAACCACTGTCTAGAACTGATGATCTGTCTGATAGTAGTGTCTCGTTACTAACCACTGTCTGTAACTGATGATCTGTCTGATAGTAGTGTCTCGTTACTAACCACTGTCTAGAACTGATGATCTGTCTGATAGTAGTGTCTCGTTACTAACCACTGTCTGTAACTGATGATCTGTCTGATAGTAGTGTCTCGTTACTAACCACTGTCTAGAACTGATGATCTGTCTGATAGTAGTGTCTCGTTACTAACCACTGTCTGTAACTGATGATCTGTCTGATAGTAGTGTCTCGTTACTAACCACTGTCTAGAACTGATGATCTGTCTGATAGTAGTGTCTCATTACTAACCACTGTCTGTAACTGATGATCTGTCTGATAGTAGTCTCGTTACTAACCACTGTCTAGAACTGATGATCTGTCTGATAGTAGTGTCTCGTTACTAACCACTGTCTAGAACTGATGATCTGTCTGATAGTAGTGTCTCGTTACTAACCACTGTCTAGAACTGATGATCTGTCTGATAGTAGTGTCTCGTTACTAACCACTGTCTGTAACTGATGATCTGTCTGATAGTAGTGTCTCGTTACTAACCACTGTCTAGAACTGATGATCTGTCTGATAGTAGTGTCTTGTTACTAACCACTGACTAGAACTGATGATCTGTCTGATAGTAGTGTCTCGTTACTAACCACTGTCTAGAACTGATGATCTGTCTGATAGTAGTGTCTCGTTACTAACCACTGTCTGGAACTGATGATCTGTATGATAATTAGAACATGCCTGTCGTCACTTTTCAGACAGACACTAAATGTACAAGGTGATGTGAGGTAAACTAATCATCATAACCCAACTACATACCTTGTAGACCCAGGAACATCACATACTGGGTGACACGTTTCCATTCCCCGAAGTAGAAACTACCGTGTGAGAACCGTACAGTCTATTTGAGCAGCCATGTGAGGTCTTATCGTTAACACACTGGAACGCTCTCTCTCCACACCTCGTTCAATATTCTGGATAAACAGCTCAAAGTTGGCACAGAATAATGCCTTATCAGTTGTCACGTTTTTAGTTTCCTTCGTAACAATTTTATTTTATTTATTTCACCTTTATTTAACCAGGTAGGCTAGTTGAGAACAAGTTCTCATTTACAACTGCGACCTGGCCAAGATAGCTATAAATGGATAGGATTAGTGCATAGACTACCCCACAGCACAGTCGCATGAGTGTTGAAGATTTTCATTATGTAATTCAAAAACATATTTATATGACCGAGTACCAACCTGTCTCCACCTAATTTGATAGAGTCCCATATGACCGTTATGTAATAACATAATCATAATAACGTTAGGCTACTGTCAAACTTGAATGCGTTGTTCCCTAATCGTCAGCTCATGTCTGTCCTATTTCCAATTAACTTGTCTTTCTTCAAAATCAACGGGCAAATGCAGTACCAGAAACGCGAAGCAGAAATAAATCTGCCGCTCATTGACGATGTCTGTGGTCTCGTCGTGGACTACACCTACCGTGGTGGAAGCTGCGGGTAGCTATGCTGTCGAGTATATCACTTCCACGGCGCACTCACAGAAGGGAAAGTCGGGCGAATGTCCACATCATCGTCCTCGATAGTAAAGTAGTCCGTGGGGAAAGGTAGACAAGACTGGAAGAGGAGAAGCGGTTGTGGGAGTTGTCAATACGAAGGCAGAGGAGCACTGAGCAGATCAAATGTCTGCTGGCTAACTTGTTGCGCTGAGCATCCACAAGCGCAGTGGGCAGTGGCTTATTTGCTGTTCCCTCCTCCCGCGTTGTTTTGCGTGTCCTACTAACTGTAACCTTTACGGTCCAAGGACCTGCACCAAGGACATCACTGACATTCACTCGTGCAGAGAGCGCTCTTTATTCATATCTTGTGTATAAAAAAAATATCCAGAATCATGTCGGCTAAACAACATAATATTAGGCAGTATTGGCCTACTCCAAATATGGATAGCCTACGGCATTATACAATATGTGGGCTGAGAGATTCTTGCTAAACCCTAGACCTCATTCAATTATGAAAATAAAACATGCAAATTGACTTACACAATTCGATGAACACAGAACATGTACATTCCCATTAAAAAGCATGTGCACTGTGTGTGGAACAAAGGTGCCTTTCATAATAAAACTGATGGAGGGAGGAAGCCAGGACCTGAATGTGGAGCTATCTTGAATTCCAATTATGCAAGTTTCAACCTGCCTCCATCTTTCCCGCCTATGGTCTGAAGACACAGTGGAACCACCATAAAAAAGGAATCGTAATAAGGAAGTGGCCAGATGAAGCAGTTGCTAAGCTACAGGACTGTTTTGCTAGCACAGACTGGAATATGTTCCAGGATTCTTCTGATGGCATTGAAGAGTACACCACATCAGTCACTGGCTTCATCAATAAGTCCATCGATGACTTCATCCCCACAGTGACCATACGTACATACCCCAACCAGAAGCCATGGATTACAGGCAACATCTGCACTGAGCTAAAGGGTAGAGCTGCCGCTTTCAAGGAGCAGGACTCTAACCCGGATGCTTATAAGAAATCCCGCTATGCTATCCAATGAACCATCAAACAGGCAAAGCATCAATACAGGACTAAGACTGAATCCTACTACACGGGCTACGACGCTCGTCAGATTTTGCAGGGCTCGCAAACTATTACGAACTAGAGGTCGACCGATTTATCGGCATGGCCGATTAATTAGGTCCGATTTCAAGTTTTCATAACAATCGGTAATCGGCCTTTTTGGATGCCGATTACATTGCATTCCACGAGAAAACTGCGTGGCAGGCTGACCACCTGTTACCCGAGTGCAGCGTCAAAAGGACCTTGTGGCTGCAAGGAGCCAAGGTAAGTTGCTAGCTAGCATTAAACTTATCTTTAAAAAAAACGAATCTTAACATAATCACTAGTTAACTACACATGGTTGATGATATTACTAGGTTAACTAGCTTGTCCTGCATTGTATATAATCAATGCGGTGCCTGTTAATTTATCATCGAATCACAGCCTACTTCAACTTCGCCAAACGGGTGATGATTTAGCAAAAGCGCATTCGTGAAAAAAGCACAATCGTTGCACAAATGTACCTAACCATAAACATCAATGTATTTCTTAAAATCAATACACAGAAGTATATATTTTTAAATTGCATTATTTAAATCAAATTGAACATGTTTCATTATTTATTTGAGACTAAAAAGATTGTATTTATCTATTATATTAAGTTAAAATAAAAGTGTTCATTGTTCATTCAGTATTGTTGTAGTTGTCATTATTACCAAAAACCCAATACCAATTAATCGATTTATATATATATATATAAATCGATTAATTGGTATTGGGTTTTTTGGTCTTCCAATAATCGGTATCAGCGTTGAAAAATCCTAATCGGTCGACCTCAATTACGGACTACAAAGGGAAGCACAGCCGTGAGCTGCCCAGTGACACAAGCCTACCAGACGAGCTAAAAGACGTCTATGCGCAGTTCGAGGCAAGCAAAACTGAAGCATGCATGAGAGCACCAGCTGTTTCGGACGACTGTGTGATCACGCTCTCCGTAGCCGATGTGAGTAAGACCTTTAAACAGGTCAACATTCACAAGGCCGCAGGGGCAGACGGATTACCAGAACGTGTACTGTCGAGCATGCGCTGACCAACTGGCAAGTGTCTTCACTGACATTTTCAACCTCTCACTGTCCGAGTCTGTAATACCAACATGTTTTCAGCAGACCACCATAGTCCCTGTGCCCAACACCAAGGTAACCTGCTTAAGACTACTGACCCGTAGCACGCACGCACGCACTTTGAAAGGCTGGTCATGGCTCACATCAATACCATTGTCCCAGAAACCCTAGACCCACTCAATTTGCATACCGCCCCAACAGATGACGCAATCTCTATTGCACTCCACACTGCCCTTTCCCACCTGCACAAAAGGAACACCTATGTGAGAATGCTATTCATTGACTACAGCTCAGCGTTCAACACAATAGTGCCCTCAAAGCTCATCACTTAGCGAACGACCCTGGGATTAAACAGCTCCCTATGCAACTGGCTTCTGAACAGCCGGACAGGCCGCCACCAGACGGTAATGGTAGGTGATCACACAATCTTCCATGCTGATCCTCAACACGGGGGCCCCTCAGGGGTGCGTGCTCAGTCCCCTCCTGTACTCCCTGTTCACCCATGACTGCATGGCCAAGCATGACTCCAACACCATCAATAAGTTTGCCGACGACACAACAGTGGTAGGCCTGATCAACGATGAGACAGTCTATAGGGAGGAGGTCAGAGACCTGGCAGTGTGGTGCCAGGATAACAACCTCCCTCAACATGATCAAGACAAAGGAGATGATCGTGGACTACAGGAAAAGGAGGGCCGAGCACACCCCCATTCTCATCGACGAGGCTGTAGGGGAGCAGGTTGAGAGCTTCAAGTTCCTTGGTGTCCACATCACCAACAAACTAACATGGTCCAAACACACCAATGTGTGAAGAGGACACGACAATTCCTATTTCCCCTCAGGAGACTGAAAAGATCTGGCATGGGTCCTCAGATCCTCAAAAAGTTCTACAGCTGCACCATCAAGAGCATCCTGACTGGTTGCATCTGGTATGGCAACTGCTAGGCCGCCGACTGCAAGGCACTACAGAGGGTAGTGGGTACTGGCCATTACATCACTGGGGCCAAATTTCCTGACATCCAGGACCTCTATACCAGGTGTCAATGGAAGGCCCCAAAAAATGCCAAAGACTCCAGCCACCCTAGTCATTGACTGTTCTCTCTGCTGCCGCACGGCAAGCGGTACCGGAACGCCATGTCTAGGTCCAAAATGCTTCATAACAGCTTCTCCCCCAAGCCATAAGACTCCTGAACAGCTAACCAAATGGCTACCCGGGCTATTTGCATTGACCCTCCCCCCCCATTTTTACGCTGCTGCTACACTTTGTTTATTATCTATGCACAGTCACTTTAAGTCTACCTACATGTACATATTACCTTAATTACCTCGACTAACCTGTGCCCCCGCACATTGACTCTGTACCTGTACCCCTGTCTATGCTCCTTAATTATTTGTTATTTTTCTATTTCCTTATTTTTTAAATTTGTATTTGTATTTTTTATTGTTTATTAAAGTTGATTTAGTAAATACTTTCTAAGCACTTATTTTTTCTTAAAACTGCATTGTTGATTAAGGGCTTGTAAGTAAGCATTTCACTGTAAGGTCTACACCGGCAGTGTTACTAACTACATTTTCAGAGGAAGGTGCTAGAGGCAGGTCGATTTGTTGCTAAAAGTTGCTAAATGACGTTGTGATGTCATTGCGTGATGACGTCATTACCTAATAGCGTAAAACTGCGTCATTACATAGAATACACAATAACGTTACTCAAATTGACTGCCCATCTCGGCAGAAAATATGATTTAACATTTGTTAGTTTAGATTTGTTTGTTTATTATCACATTTTTATTTGTAAAAGTAGATAAACAACACATTTTATACGATCAGATATTTTTCTTTTTGAACATTATTGAACAATTGCACATTACACATTATTGAACAATTACATTTTATTTATTTTATTTTTAACTAATAAACCTATTGTCACAACGTCCACAGGTGGCGCCTCTTCCCGTTCGGGCGGCGCTCAGCGGTCGTCGTCGCCGGCCTACTAGCTGCCACCGATTTCCTTTTCTGTTTCGTTTGGTAATGTCTGGTTAGGGTAGCACCTGTTTTGTGTTTAGTAATTAGTGGGGTATTTAGTCTGTCTGTTTTGTGTTTGGGGTTGTGCGGGATTGTTTCGTGTCTGTTGTTGTAGGTTGAGGGATTATTATTCTTGTCCTTAGAATACGTTACGCGTTTTTGGCATTAGGGTTGCTGGGCTGCGTCCCGCTACATTCCTAGACTGTGTTTGTCTTGTTTGGAATTATTTTTACCCTGCCTTGTCAGTTCGGTTCTTTGGACTTTCATTCTTCATTAAACGTGTTTCACGTACCTGAGTCTCCTGCGCCTGACTTCACCCCTCCTGCAGAACTATTTATGACATCTATACATTCTGAAGAATTATAGGTTTAAGCAGTGTATTAGTAGTTAGTTAACATGCTACCTAACTAATCAACAATTACAGGTACAAGCTAATAAAAAGGTATATATGCTATCTTATTCAACAAGCAACTTTACTCAAATAATGATGTGTGCGCTAGGCATCTCTCTCCAGCTCTCTCCAGGTTGTTGTGCTGCTTGGCTGGCTAGCTGCTCAAAGGTTTCCTCCAGATATTGCCACTGTTCTCGCTCACACTGCAGTACACACTGCCACCAATCAGCTGTGTCTCCGCCAGTTCCAGAAAGTCCACTCCTTGCATACGTACTGTAAATATGATGAATCATAGATTGACAAGGAAATCCTCTTCATCTTCACAGTCCAACTGCATTGTCACTGAGCTGGAACCAGCAGTAGAGGATGGAGTGGCCTTAAAGCTGTATGCTGCTGTGGTGCCAAACTGCTGCTGAACTTCACTTGGTAGTTTATGCTGGTAACAGGTATCACCAGCCAGCTTCAGTCCATACTGCACCAGGAGTATGGAGTTGAGAGTGTGCAGTGACATTCTATTTCTTAACTTTGACTTGACCACCCTCATTAGGCTGAACAGCCGTTCAACATCCACATTTCAGTGTGGCAAGGAGAGGGCAGCGAGTGCAGCTTTGCACAGTTCTTCAAATGGATTTGACCTGGAAGAGTCCGGGTAGGTATTCACTTCACTCCAAAACTGGACTGTATTTTCAGTTGAGTCCCACCTAAACAGATGGATGTTTCTCCATTGGGAAACAATTGTATCAATTGTTTGGGGCTGGTATCCCAGTAGCTCAGCTACTTTAATAATTCAGTGGTGCCTTTATTGTGCTTAACACTGAACAAGGCCATGTTTCGCAAGGCTTCTAGGTTGTCTAGGAGCCTTGCTTGCAGCTCCTTGCTTAAAGCAAGAATGACCTTTTTGTCCTCTGGCGCAAGACTGAGTTGGTACACCGTGTTTTCTAAAAGGTACCCAAGGTATGGTGATGGACTGAGATGTCCATCAATGGCATCCTTCAGGACATCCATTTTTTCCATAGGGTTGACTACTCTGCTGCATATTGATGTTAAGAGGTGTACCAGATTGTCCAAAAGCTTGACAGGATCTGTTTGCTCTCCCTCAAATGACTTCACTGCAACTTGTATGTCGGACAGAATTTATTTCAAGAATGTCAGGTAGACATAGTTGGTCTTGTCCATGAAGATGGCGTAGAGCACATCCGCCATGTAGCAGCGCTCACTGGCCTTGGTCAACTCAAAGTGGAGTTTCAGTTCTTCCCACTGGCTCAATATACGAGTTACCGCAGGCTCAATCGATAGCCAACGTGTGGCACACACTTTGGTGATCTGCAGGGGTTTCTGGCCACAATTAATGGTGGCATACACTGCTTTGTACGCCTCGCGCCGTTTTGGGGAAATGGAAAACCAGTTGTAGGTTTCCCTGATTAAGTACTCAACACTCCTAGGGATGGTTTCTTTGGATGCTGCACTGACAGCCAATTGTAAAGAATGGCACACACAGCGGATGAGTACCAAATTGGCCAATGCACATACTTCCTTTAAAATCATGTGCACCCCGTTGTGCACCCCAGTCATCACAGACGCCAATACCCTGAAGATTCTCATTTTTTTAAGGTTACACTTCTCAAGAAACTAATCTACTGCCTTTGCTGTTGATCTGGCATCGCCCCCCCCTTTCCAATTCAACCAGCCCGAGAAATGTGGACACAACGGTTCTTTTTTTAGCACTGAAATACCGAATCACCACACCAGGTATTTCGAAACATTGACATCAGTGGACTCATCCAAAAGGAGACTGAACTTCTCATCCCCCGACATCTGGTGTTACCCTTTTGAGAAAATAAGGAGCCAGTACTCCCCTAATCGTTTCTGTACACTTGGTACGGTGCATTTGGAAGTTTGTTGCTGCCACAGAATCTGAAAAGGCAGCTTTGCAAGCCATACCTAAAATGATTGCATGCTAGCAGCGAACAATGCTCCATGCGGGA
The DNA here is from genome assembly GCF_965601325.2 of Salmo salar. Lineage (NCBI taxonomy): Eukaryota > Metazoa > Chordata > Actinopteri > Salmoniformes > Salmonidae > Salmo > Salmo salar. Next base: position 44,076,549 of record NC_138313.1, read on the forward strand.
TTGTACTGTTTTGCAGTTTTTTTTTTTTATGTCATACATTTTTGCAAGCATATGTGATTTGCAGTACATACACAGTACACCTGACAATCATCCCCAGTTACGGTCTTCAGCCACCCTTTAAATTCAGGTAGAGACTCCCACTCTTTCCTGTACAATTTTGATTGAGACAGGTTGAATTGATGTTGTAAGTTCTGTTCAAGATCAAACATTCAGGACCAACTATATTCATTGGGTTAGTCTCATCGAACGCATACTACTGCAAGTCAGCCAACAATGATTTGCAATTTGCTGCTGACCCCCTGCTGCTGATTTCACTCACAATGCACTTTTGCAGCCAGGCACGTGTGTTGTGACTGAGTGTGTGACAGAGAATCGTTTTTTGTGTCATTTGGAGGGAAAATGTGTGCATTTTAGCATTTGATACACTTTTCAAAAGTTGCTAAAAGATCCAAATACATTTTTAAAAGTAGCAAAATTTGTTTTTGCTACTGTTTGAAAAAAAAGTTGCCAGGGTAGTCTGAAAAGTTGCTAAATCTAGCAACAGAATTGCTAAATTGGCATCACTGTAAACACCGGTTGTATTCATCGGTCACATTTTATTCGACATTATTGATGTATCTGTGGAAAGGAGTCGTTTTTAATTTGTTTAATCTATATACTTACCCACCTCAATTAGCCTACGCATGAGGGAAAAATCCGAATACGAAACTATAAATTGGTATGTAAAACGCCATTGCACTCAATACAGTCAGAGGCAAAGACTCCGGTAGGAACAGTCATTCTCTTGAGACTGTGAGCTTCAGTGCTCCCTTCTTCCAACCGCATCTCCATAGCAACCGCTGTGTGCAAGACTGGAGTGTTTGTATGGCGCTTTTATATTGAGCCAGTCAGGCTTGCTCACCTGCTTTTTTTTTTTGCCAGTCAGGAGGCTTGGTCACCTGATTTCTCGAAAAGCTGAAAAGAACCCTGCAGCTGGGCTATTGGCAAATCCCCAACTAGACTAAGAAAACACACTCTGACCCATATCCTTGAACTCACTTTTATAAACTAGGCCAACGTGCAATGAATGCACTGTTTGAGAGAGTGGAGAGAGAAAAAATGGCATTATTATGGCGCTGTGCTGAACAGCTCTCACAACCTGGATGAGAGGAGAAGTCTATCGGTAAGCCAGAGCCCCACTCTGGTCAATGTGGCATACTGCATCACCAAATGTATCAGTCCTAACTAAATAACAATTAAGTAAAACACTATGAAAGTAGCGGAATGTAGGTAACACTTTAAATAACGCACACATATGCTTTATAAGGGCATTTACAATGCTTCATTTGATTTATTTTTACACTTATTTGACACGTATAGTGCATTATAACACTTGCTTTATAACTCGTAATAGTAACATGATAATATACCCTTACTACACAGTCCCTCTAGGATTCTGTGATTTCACCTTCTTTTTTTTTGCAAAATCAACAATTTCCCGCATATTATGCGATAGCTTGCGAATGTAAATCAATCACCGCATTATTTCAGCATAAAACAGTCAAATCGCGGTAAAAATCACAGTATAAAATTGTCTGATCACGCATTACAAAATGAGGGCTCGCAATATGAACTAATCACAGCACATTTACCGCAACAACAAAAAATATATATCAAGCCACATGTCAAACAAACTTTTACCTCACTAGTTCATTTTCGTGACCAATTGGACAGAAGCCATTCAAAATGTCAGAATTGCTGCCACTATCACAAAAAAAGAGGGTCTGACTATCATGCAGAATGCGCTGTTCTCAGGGCATATCTGCCTGTTTTGACTAGCATTAGTGACTTTTCGTAGCAGGTTAGGATAATTCATGTGGCATGTTTGGAGAATTAACGTGGTTTAGGGTAATTGGGTTAAGGTTAGGAAAATGGTAGGGTTGGCTAAAATTGTCCCCAACACCACTCAAACATACTGTATTTAGTCAGGTTTGCCCTGAGAACTGTCTTGGTTTCCATTTACTAATGGGATGCTGCACATAATGCACCCTCACCCTATTGGATACATGGGGTAACACAACATTACATTGTATGCATTCGATTATAACGTTATTTTCAAACAAGTAGGATTTATGATACATTATGCACAGGGCCTTTAGGGGGCCCCCCACCCCACATCATAGGCAAAACATTTTAGTGGCCCCCTTCTTGAAGGTGGAGAGAACATTTGTTTTAAAGTACATTTTCTGCAATTCTACACATTTTGCAATTTGGTGCAAAGAACATTTTGCAATTTTCTAACTCGTTTTATGCAATTCTACTTATTTTGCCATGGGGCGGAAAGAAAAATGTGCAGTTTTACAACTATTTCCTGCAATTCTTCACATTTTGTCATAGGGGGGAGAGAAACGTTTGCAGATTAAAAGCAAATTTCCTGCAATTCTAAACATTTTGCCATGACTTCTGTCATGTTAATATGATATCTGAATATGGTGCTCCTGAGAAGAAGGATAGTCATGCTGACTCTAGTGCTGTAGTCACAGCTGTTCTACCATTCTAAATGCCCTTGGAAAATTGTCCTATAATTTGATGACACGTTGAACTTTGAAATGAAATGTTTTGGGGTAAATCTTAGAGGGATTTTGATATTAAACCAGTTTATATGGAAACCGATGCGTCTCGTCAACCCCGTTACAGTATTCAACCCTGTCACCCTTGTCTCAACCCCGTCACATGACAATATTTGTTAAATAAAATGGCAAAGACTAATAAATATGAATTTAGTGATTTCTGAGCTCAGTGTGAAATCTTAAGGACAATCCCAAGAAGATTAGATTTATGTTACAATTCTGAATTGAAAGGATTTTATTTAAATGTTTAGCCCGCTGACACGTGTCTTTTTCAGGGTTTAATAAAGCAACATTGAGATTTTACATACATTTTATATTTATAATAATTTAATTGGTTTGGGGGACACATGAGCATTAGGTAAATGTTGATTTTTATAACAAGTATCTTTTATAATCATATTCAGACAACTTCCATATTGTCTGTGACAGGGTTGAAGATAAATGGTGTCCATATCAGACAAAAATTGACAATAATAAAAAGGGTTTTAATGCCCGAAATCGGAAAATGTGTTTTCTTGAAGGTTTAATATGTACTTAATGTTGTGGGGTGTTCAGAAAATGCATTTATTCTAGTAAAAAAAAAAGTTTATTTAAAAAAAATATTACCGCAGCCCAAGAATGACCCATAACTGTTGTGTTCTATACAAAAGGTGGCCACTCAGGGTCTTTGTACATTCGCTGTAGCCAACAGCTCGCCGACTACCTACATTATGATATAGTATTTGTCAAACGGCAGCCAAGCATCGATGATCATGTCACCAGAATAAGACCATCGATATTTATTGGAAAGGAGCATCAAGCTCATCACCTTGCACTTTCACCACCTCTGTGAAGTTCATCATAATTTATTTAATCTGTATCCCAATAAACTGTATGTTTCGCGATGAGTCGTAGTGGGAGGACCACACAACATATCATCACATGACCCCAAATTTACTTCGACATGATGGTTATTATATCAATATTTGAGCATAAAGGTGTTTACAACGCCATTTCTCGCATAATTCATTTTAGACACAAAATGATCCCACCATGTCGAACGAACAAATTGTGCCGGCATTTCATGTTTCCATCAGCCTGGTCGTGACTTCTTTTTTTCACGCGTCCGTTAAATTCATCTGCATGATGACATGGTTACCTGGTTACATGGTTACCTGGTTACATGATGACATGGTTACCTGGTTACATGGTTACCTGGTTACATGATGACATGGTTACCTGGTTACATGGTTACCTGGTTACATGATGACATGGTTACCTGGTTACATGGTTACCTGGTTACATGATGACATGGTTACCTGGTTACATGATGACATGGTTACCTGGTTACATGGTTACCTGGTTACATGATGACATGGTTACCTGGTTACATGGTTACCTGGTTACATGATGACATGGTTACCTGGTTACATGGTTACCTGGTTACATGATGACATGGTTACCTGGTTACATGGTTACCTGGTTACATGATGACATGGTTACCTGGTTACATGGTTACCTGGTTACATGATGACATGGTTACCTGGTTACATGATGACATGGTTACATGATGACATGGTTACCTGGTTACATGATGACATGGTTACCTGGTTACCTGGTTACATGATGACATGGTTACCTGGTTACATGATGACACGGTTACCTGGTGACATGGTTACCTGGTTACATGGTTACCTGGTTACATGATGACATGGTTACCTGGTTACATGGTTACCTGGTTACATGATGACATGGTTACCTGGTTACATGGTTACCTGGTTACATGATGACATGGTTACCTGGTTACATGATGACATGGTTACCTGGTTACATGATGACATGGTTACATGATGACATGGTTACCTGGTTACATGGTTACCTGGTTACATGATGACATGGTTACCTGGTTACATGATGACATGGTTACATGATGACATGGTTAACTGGTTACATGATGACATAAGAGGGAAAACTGTTGAAATGTCACCCTGTGTATTCTACCATTCTAACTCTCAACGTTAAGTAGAGACCCTGACTGATTTGTATAATTTGGTCAGGGCCCCACAACGGCCGCTTACGTCCATTAGTGCCTAGGTCCAGCCCTGATGTTGCACTTTGGTATTATAATGCATCACAGTGATATATTATGAGGATGTTATAACTACTTATTACAAGGATTGTAATGCTCTAAGTGTATGCGTGTGCCTCTAGTTTGGAAGTGTATAGTGAATTTGTTTGTATTTGGTGAACCATTATTTGAACTATATCAAAGTCTTTCAATGGATTTTTGTGATTTTTTTTTATGCAAGCAAGTACCAGAATGTTGACACATGGGACCCCGCGTCGTACACATGGACCCGCGTCGTACACATGGACCCGCGTCGTACACATGGACCCGCGTCGTGCACATGGACCCGCGTCGTGCACATGGACCCGCGTCGTACACATGGACCCGCGTCGTGCACATGGACCCGTGTCGTGCACATGGACCCGCGTCGTGCTCATTCACCTGTATCATACGCATTAACTTAAGTGTTTCCTAATAACAACACCTATTGTGATCCATTCCCTTTCATTCCCTGTGGATAAAAAGACAAGACAGACGGGACAGGAGTGATTGTCTCATAAAAAGATTTATTTTTTGCCTAAATGTACAAAGGCAAGTTACAGTATTGTATAAAAAAAGAAATGTGGCAATGTACACTTTACATAAGAGAGAAACCCTGGGGGGAAGGGGGGACGGGGCAAAGAGGGATGAACCAAAACAACACATAGCAATAAAAAAAAGCTGTAAACATCTTTCTTTCAAGTACCGATGACTGATACTGAGCTGCTACTCTGGGGATGTGGGTTTAGGGGGCGGGGTTATGAATAAAGAAACAGGAAAAGGAAATCCTACAAGAACATTCCGTCCTCCCGCGGTGTGAGTAACACAAGGAATGACTCAAGCACAGTGAGACAACACCTCAACAACGGCTGCTGTGGGAGTATGATCAACTCTGTCTGTATTAAAAATAAATTAAAAATCCCCAAAAATGTATCAAGCGCTTTTTTCCACTTATCTTTTAAAAAAAAATTCACCAGCAGAGGTTCTGGTTTAACAGACCCGTTAAATGACTATTAATATATCATCTGGTTCTGATCTCACCTCCCATCTCACTCCATACAGGACGTGTTAAAAGCATTTTTAAAACACTGGCTCTTCTCCCATTGTATAACAAGACATATTTCCAAACAAAACCAAAACCCTCTACTTCAGAGAAAAGGACGGGGGGGAAAAAACATGTAATCTGTGCCAGCACCCAATCACGGCTGAGCATCAACAGTATTGTGGTGAGAGTAGGGCCTATCAACCAGGTCACCTGTCAACAACATTCATACACCAGTAACATATGAACTGACATCACTACAGGACAGAACCAAGTCAACCTTGATGAGCCTACCATAGAAATAGAAGCAATAGAATGGCGTTCCAGCCGTCATTGAACATTGACTTGAATGGAGATCCCCTTTCCTAGTGACTGGATCGTTATGGATCCTACAGGCTTCTTATATTAGTGTTTAGCAGGGTGTTGAAATGGAGCGTGTGTAATTAGGATAACTATTACAGTATTACTGGAATGAATGGACTCTCACAGGGAGCAGTGCTCTGAGCACGGCCTATTTCATTGTTCATGGTAGCATTCGCCTGATCTCTTGGTGAATAAAACGCCACTTTAGTGGCTTTGAGGTCTGTTTCACCGCCGCTGCCACAACAAACGTCTAATTCCCCTCGGCTTCGCTAAATCACATTTATGTATAAAACACACACACACAAAAAAATGTATTTATTAGTTCAGATTTCCTGTGTTGCAGTCCCAAGCACGCCAGATCCATGAAGGGCAAGGAAAGCATCACAGCGAATCAGATTTACAGACAAGCGGTTGAGTGGGCGCTGTGCGGCGGCGGCAGGATTAATGGGATCATGACCAGGAGAAGAGTGGACGCAGTGGGAGAATCTGCTGAGTTCTACCTCTCTATCACTCCTCTGTGGACAGCTGCTCAGCCCTCAGCCTTTGTCTATCCCGGCAGGTAGTAATAACAAAACAAAGCATTCACAAGCAGTATCTCATGGAACCGAAACAAGAGCAACAAATGAGTGAGGGTTAAAATGACAAGGTTGAAATGTGACTTGTTTTCCTTGAGGGTGGTCGAGGCGGCTTGGGAACGTGTGCGACAAGGTGAGTAAAAAAGCATCATGGGCTTCAAGAGTGGGGATACAGGCTACTGGTGGAGGGGGAATAAAAACCGAGGCTACTGAAGGGGTGGAGTCCACAGTTTATCATATTATATCAACAATGGAAGGGGGGGGAGAAGGCTAACAGACAGAAAGCGTAGGACATTTTCCGATAGCATCCAACAACCTTTGAAAAAATAATTCCTCTGTACACTATAAACAGAAACCACAGTGAGAGAGCGGAGATGGGAACAGTGTCCCAAAGCAAATGTGCATCTGACTTGATCCACTAGGAAGGACATTGTGAGGGGCTAATGTTTACACCATGCAGCCAAACACAGACACACAGAGATAGTTGGAAAGGAGAGGGAGGTGAGAGGAAGTGGGCCTGCAGGAGAGACTCCATTTTGCAATTGCGCTCATTCACCAAAAAATGAACAGGGGCATGTGCCAACTCCCAGTAACACAGCACTCCACAACTAGAAGTCCTAGAATAAATATTACAGGAGAGCTGCCCGTCTCTCCACCACTACAGGCCAGAACAGAGGGAGAGAGCTGCCCGTCTCTCCATCACTACAGGCCAGAACAGAGGGAGAGAGCTGCCCGTCTCTCCATCACTACAGGCCAGAACAGAGGGAGAGAGCTGCCCGTCTCTCCATCACTACAGGCCAGAACAGAGGGAGAGAGCTGCCCGTCTCTCCACCACTACAGGCCAGAACAGAGGGAGAGAGCTGCCCGTCTCTCCACCACTACAGGCCAGAACAGAGGGAGAGAGCTGCCCGTCTCTCCATCACTACAGGCCAGAACAGAGGGAGAGAGCTGCCCGTCTCTCCACCACTACAGGCCAGAACAGAGGGAGAGAGCTGCCCGTCTCTCCACCACTACAGGCCAGAACAGAGGGAGAGAGCTGCCCGTCTCTCCACCACTACAGGCCAGAACAGAGGGAGAGAGCTGCCCGTCTCTCCATCACTACAGGCCAGAACAGAGAGAGAGAGCTGCCCGTCTCTCCATCACTACAGGCCAGAACAGAGAGAGAGAGCTGCCCGTCTCTCCATCACTACAGGCCAGAACAGAGGGAGAGAGCTGCCCGTCTCTCCATCACTACAGGCCAGAACAGAGAGAGAGAGCTGCCCGTCTCTCCATCACTACAGGCCAGAACAGAGGGAGAGAGCTGCCCGTCTCTCCATCACTACAGGCCAGCACAGAGAGAGAGAGCTGCCCATCTCTCCACCACTACAGGCCAGAACAGAGAGAGAGAGCTGCCCGTCTCTCCATCACTACAGGCCAGAACAGAGAGAGAGAGCTGCCCGTCTCTCCATCACTACAGGCCAGAACAGAGAGAGAGAGCTGCCTGTCTCTCCATCACTACAGGCCAGAACAGAAGGAGAGAGCTGCCCGTCTCTCCATCACTACAGGACAGAACAGAGAGAGAGAGCTGCCCGTCTCTCCATCACTACAGGCCAGAACAGAGGGAGAGAGCTGCCCGTCTCTCCACCACTACAGGCCAGAACAGAGAGAGAGAGCTGCCCGTCTCTCCACCACTACAGGACAGAACAGAGAGAGAGAGCTGCCCGTCTCTCCATCACTACAGGCCAGAACAGAGGGAGAGAGCTGCCCGTCTCTCCATCACTACAGGCCAGAACAGAGAGAGAGAGCTGCCCGTCTCTCCATCACTACAGGGGGAGAGAGCTGCCCGTCTCTCCATCACCACAGGCCAGAACAGAGAGAGAGAGCTGCCCGTCTCTCCATCACTACAGGCCAGAACAGAGAGAGAGCTGCCCGTCTCTCCATCACTACAGGCCAGAACAGAGAGAGAGAGCTGCCCGTCTCTCCATCACTACAGGCCAGAACAGAGGGAGAGAGCTGCCTGTCTCTCCATCACCACAGGCCAGAACAGAGAGAGAGAGCTGCCCGTCTCTCCATCACTACAGGCCAGAACAGAGAGAGAGAGCTGCCCGTCTCTCCATCACTACAGAGGGAGAGAGCTGCCTGTCTCTCCATCACTACAGGCCAGAACAGAGAGAGAGAGCTGCCCGTCTCTCCATCACTACAGGGGGAGAGAGCTGCCCGTCTCTCCATCACTACAGGGGGAGAGAGCTGCCCGTCTCTCCATCACTACAGGCCAGAACAGAGAGAGAGAGCTGCCCGTCTCTCCATCACTACAGGGGGAGAGAGCTGCCCGTCTCTCCATCACTACAGGCCAGAACAGAGGGAGAGAGCTGCCTGTCTCTCCATCACTACAGGGGGAGAGAGCTGCCCGTCTCTCCATCACCACAGGCCAGAACAGAGAGAGAGAGCTGCCCGTCTCTCCATCACTACAGGCCAGCACAGAGAGAGAGTGCAGCAGTCATATCTACTGAGCATCCACTGTCAGCTCTAGAGAGTTTCCTTTGTGTTCTTACATGTCCCATTGATGAGGGAGGACTGCAGATAATTCATGATGCAGTTTGGTGAGACTGTGGCTTGCAGACCGTTCTCATACATAGTCATGTAGGTCCCAGACACTGTGCACAAACAGACAAAACAAAAGCCTTGTGCACTTTACGACCTGGGCTGCCTGCCTGCCTGTCTGTCTGGCTGCCTGTCTGTCTGGCTGCCTGTCTGTCTGGCTGCCTGTCTGGGAACCCCTCTCCTCCTCCAGCCTCTGCAGTGCCCAGTGAAGATGGATGGAACTAGAAGCAGCATCTGAAGAGTCCAGTCAGCTCCTCTGATCAGCGCAACCTGCCGGGTCACAGAGCTTGGAGAGCACCAGGATGGTACATCCCCGCTCCTCTCCCTTCCTCTTCTCTCTAAGCCAAAGTACCTCCAGGCACAAATATATCCTCTCCCTTTAAGCCGGGGCCCTTGCTGAGCAGCTGGGAGCTGGAGCAGATGCATTGGAGCTACTTTGTAAACTGGATGACCCTTTGGGAAAGGAAACCAGGAGACAGCTGTCACCGCCACCACAGAAAGGTCAGTAGCGTTCAACACAGACGCAAACAGCCAAAGGAGTCTGTTTTACCACTGGGTCAGAGTGAGATGGAAACATGGTCGTCAAGCCAACAAGACATGAAGAAAAAAATCTATCAAATAAACTGCTAAAATAATACAAAAACATGAATAGTGATGAGACTAATGCTGTGGAACGAACGACACACACAAATAAAACTCAACAAAACAAACACGGATAGTTTTACTCTCTGAATGAACTCAAGTAGGCCATTGATAACTTTTCACACAAACAACTACAGATTCAACAGAGTGTGAACTTGAATGTTCCTCCCCCTGTACCTGAACAGAGGAAGAGGAGGGCTGTCTCTGTCAGTATAAGGAGAAGAGCAGCTTCGGCTTGCATAGAAAGCCCAGAGTGGTGGAGAGGGATGGAGACAATGAAAACCAGTCGCTCCCCTTTCAGTCACCCCTCCTCTGGCCCAAACAACGACCCCCCCCACCCCACCAACAACAACAAAACTGAACGAAATAAAATGGGTCCATTGCAAAGAATGTTTTAAAATGTCCTCCGGGTCAGTGGGTAGTTTGGTGGATGGATGAAACAAGTCAAGCTGCAACCCTATTACTCTAAGGCTCAGGGTCAGCCATCAATCCTATAGGTCCATATCTCTATGTAGTGATTTCAAACGTAATCCAGTATGTTTCTGATCGACCCCCTCTCCCATCTGCACTCTCCACTTCCAATATGGCTGTCCGTGTGATAAGGCCTCACTCCATGAGAACGCGTCAGCCACGTCAGGCCGCTCCTCAGACCTTTTAGTCCATCACGTGAGCGGTGCAAAGGAGTGACCGGCTGGCCGGCCAGAGGGGGCTCGGCGAGCCCTCAACCCAGCCACGGGAAGCCTTGCCGTAGGGTGGCCATCCCACTCGCGGAGGGAGGAGGAAGCAGAACATCCGGAACAACCAGGAAGAAACAAAAAAATACACCAAACACCATTGAACTGATGTCTTAAAATGAGCTCTGCAGCAGGCTTCTTCGTGTGATCCCGTCACATGGCTACAAGCAAGGTCGAGGTCTGCCAATCAGGTCTCTCTGTGGGGGAAAAAAGAGATGGGGAGAGTTATATGACAGCAATGCTAAGAATTTAACATCCACATTCAACAAGATGATTGGCCTGTAACTAGCATGAATTAAACAAACCTACATTGTAGTTAGGCCCTACAGATAAATCGCACATACTGTATACACTGACACTTTCAATGAAATGTAGTTGATGTTGGTTCATATGTTGTCCAGCAGAGGGCATCATAGACTGCAGTGTCGTCAAACAACCAGAAATCCTTCTAGTAGTCAGACAGAAGCGTTTATTTTATACAAAAGTATGTGGACACCCCTTCAAATTAGTGCATTCAGCTATTTCAGTTACATTCATTACAGACAGGTGTATACAATTGAGCACACAGCCATGCCATCTCCAAAGACAAACATTGGCAGTAGAATGGGCCTTACTGAAGAGCTCAGTGACTTTCAACGTCGCACCGTCATAGGATGCCACCTTTCCAACAAGTCAGTTAGTCAAATTTCTGCCCTGCTAGAGCTGCCCCTGGAAGTGCTGTTGCAACACTCACTACCGAGATCCAAACTGCCTCTGGAAGCAACGACAGCACAAGAACTGTTCGTCGGGAGCTTCATGAAATGGGTTTCCATCACAAGACTGCTGAGGGGAGGGACGGCTCATAAAAATGGTTGGAATGGAGCTAATGGAATGGCATCAAACGCCTAGAAACCATGGAAACCATGCGTTTTGATGTATTTGATACCATTCCACCTACTCTTGCTCCAGCCGTTACCACGAGCCAGTTCTCCCCAATAAAAGGTACCACCGACTTCCTGTGGTTTCCATGGCTGAGCAGCCGCACACAAGCCTAAGATCACCATGCGCAATGCCAAGCGTCGGCTGGAGTGGTGTAAAGCTTGCCACCATTGGACTCTGGAGCAGTGGAAACTCGTTCTCTGGGGTGATGAATCACGCTTCACCATCTGGCAGTCCGACAGACGAATCTGGGTTTGGCGGATTCCAGGAGAACGCTACCTTCTTGAATGCATAGTGCCAACTGTAAACTTTGGTGGAGGAGGAATAACGGCCTAGGGCTGTTTTTCATGGTTAGGGCTAGGCCCCTTAGTTCCAGTGAAGGAAATCTTAACGCTACAGCATACAATGATATTCTAGACGATTTTGTCCTTTGGGGACCAGTTTGGGGAAGTCCCTTTCCTGTTTCAGCATGACAATGCCCCCCGTGCACAAAGCGAGACAAAGAGAGGTCCGTATAGAAATGGTTTGTCAAGATCGGTGTGGAAGAACTTGACTGGCCTGCACAGAGCCCTTACCTCAACCCCATCGAACACCTTTGGGATGAATTGGAACGTCGACTGCGAGCCAGGCCTAATCACCCAACATCAGTACCTGACCTCACTAATGCTCTTGTGGCTGAATGGAAGCAAGTCCCCTCAGCCATGTTCCAACATCTAGTGGAAAGTCTTCCCAGAAGAGTGGAGGCTGTTATAGCAGCAAAAAGGGAGGGACCAACTCTATATAAATGCCCTCGATTTTGGATTGAGATGTTTGACGAGCAGGTGTCCACATACTTTTGTGGTGTAGCCATGTAGTGTAGCTATATTGGCACTATTCTGGATTAAAGAGCATGTTTAAACATCAGGAAGAAACGTGTGTGTGTGTGTGTGTGAGCAGGGTCAGTTTGTCCATTTGTTGGAGGATCTGGTTCCTCCTTACCATTCTCATCTCCGTGCGGGGGGGTACATGGAGGGGGAGGAGGCTTGTTGACTGGCAACTATGGCTGATGAAGAGAGACCTGTGAAGGAAGAGCCACTCGTTAGATACACCTCCATATATTCAGAACTCCAGATTTAGTCAATACACTGAGTTACGGATGATATTTTCTTATTGTTTTCTTTTCTGTAATACCTTAGGTAGGAGAAAAAGGTCTTACAAAGTTATATCATTTTACAGTTAGGTGATTGCCATAGAAAAGCGTTCTATTGGAGCAGCTAGCCAACGCTGAAGGCTGAGATGTGTCCTTGTGAGTTCTATTGGAGCAGCTAGCCAACGCTGAAGGCTGAGATGTGTCCTTGTGAGTTCTATTGGAGCAGCTAGCCAACGCTGAAGGCTGAGATGTGTCCTTGTGAGTTCTATTGGAGCAGCTAGCCAACGCTGAAGGCTGAGATGTGTCCTTGTGCTTGTTTGTGGGCGGGCGTCCAGCCATCACTTACCTGTGGCGTAGGACAGGTCATACTGCCCCGAGAGCAGCGGGTAGCCCAGGTGGTGATGGGAAGGCATGATGCGCTGCGAGGGAGAGGAACGCGGCCGGTCCATGTCTCGCTCGCGCTCGGCCACAGAGCGCTCCCGTTCCCGGTCATGCGAGGAGGTCTTGTCGCTGACCGTGGGCGACTTGCTCTTGTACTGGCTGGCGTGCTGGTGAAGGATGTCCAGGGCCTTGGCCTCGGAGGACGACTTGCCACTGACCGTGGGGCTGGCCCGCATCGCCTTCTCGCCGCCTTCCTCGCCCGGCCCCATCTTACTGCCATAGGGGGAGAAGGAGTAGTAGGACCCTGTCGGTGAGAGAGGAGGTTAAACACCATGACACTGGAGTCATTAAGTGTTCCCTTTTACAATCAAAGAAACCTGAAAATTAATGCATATCAGGGTTCATTCATTATTTATTTGATTTTTTCAATTTTGTTCATCATCACAATACAGATTTTAACAATCCAATGGCAGAGCTGTATGTACAGTGCATTCGGAAATACTTCTATAAATAAGGTACTTGTTTTTTTATTTTGAATACATTTGCAAAAAAATTCAAATAACCTGTTTTCGCTTTGTCATTATGGGGTATTGTGTGCAGATTGATGATGGAAAAAAAGCCATTTAATCCATTTTAGAATAAGGCTAACGTAACAAAATGTGGAAAAAGGGAAGGGGTCTGAATACTTTCTGAATGCACTGTATCCTGTAAGCAGTGGCATTAACTCTTACCAGGGTAGTTCTGCATCATGACTGATGGCATCCCGCGGTAGCCCGGGTGGCTGGGGTCATAGCCCTGGCCGTAGGCGTAGGCTCCATGCATGTAAGGCATGTAGCCTTGGTGCTGGGCCATGGGAGAGGAGAACTGCATGTGGCCAGCGGTGGCCCTTGGGTCCTTTCCCACCCCCCGGTGTTCCTCCAAAGCCAAAGACAACCGGGGCTCAACCCCCTCTTTGCTCTCCTCCTTCGGGGTTGCGTCTTTGGGCCGAGCCCTCTCTTCCCTGCCCTCCTTGCCCTTTCGGTCTCTGTCTCGTTCCCGGTCTCTGTTGTCTCTGTCCCGCTCTCCTCGGTCTCTGTCTCTTTCCCTGTGGCGCTCCACGTCCTGTGGTTTCTGAGCCTCAGGGTATTTGCTGGGGTAGAGGTAAGGCCACAGCCGCGAGTCAGGCTCCTGAAAACAACACAAAACATCTCATTACAGACGTCTCATCAGTTGTGCCCTACAAAAATTAACCTTCACTTAAACATTTCCCAGAATACACAAACCAGCATGCACTTCTACTCAGTTTTATAGTGATCATTTGACATACATTTGTCTAACATCCAATCACAACCGTGTCAGGTTACCTGTCTGTACCACATGGCCTGTTCCATGGCCGAGGGCCTGCCGGACTCCATGCCCGCCTTGGGTTCATCCCCCTTCCCGTGGTGCCCTCCTTCACTCAGCTTCATCTTCAGCCCCTCAGCCTGCTGGGCCGGCGCCTTGGCGTCCTCCCCCTTGGGCATGATGACCGATGACTTGGTCTGCTCCGAGGAGGACGAGGGCTCTTTGGGCGGCTTGCCCTGGGGCGGCCCGCCTTTGCCCAGATCTGTGACACTGGGAGCCTTGGAGAGGGTGGGGGGCACCAAAGCCTTCTGCTTCCATTCCTCACCCCGCTCCTTCCCTGAGGAGCCCTCTCGCTCTCGCTCCTTTCCAGCAGCGTCTGATTTCTTCTCGGCGGCGCGGTGCTGCTCGGCTACCACCTGCCTCTGCCGCTCATCGTACTGCTGTCGGTAGGCCGGGTTGGTGTTCAGCAGGTGGTTGTGGTAGGCCTGGTCCGGGTGGTAGGCGTACGGGGGGACGTAGGCATACTGGTTGTAGTAGAGAGGCTGCATATACATGTTGGAGCGCTGCTGGATGACCGAGGCCTGTTGCTGCTGCTGTTGCCCCGGTCCAGAGGCACCTATCTCGGGCTTACGCTCCTCTTGCTGCTCCTGCTTGACCTTACGCTCCTCCTGCTGCTCCTGCTTGACCTTACGCTCCTCCTGCTCCTCTTTTTTCACCTTGACCTGGGCCCCCTCCTGTTGCGTGCCCCCCGTGGCCAATACCCCCGGGCTAGGGTTAGGGTTGGCGTAGTTTGGGGAGTAGTAATTCTCGTAGCCGGGATAGTAGGGGGACTCCTTGCTGGCTGTTTGGGTGGGGAACAGGGCCTTCTTGGCCCCCTCTCGGGTGGCCTGCTCCTCGGACTTGACTCCCTTGACGCCCTCCACCCGGCCCTCGCCGTCCTCGCCCGCATCCGATATGTCAGAGTAGGCCGGGCTGTTGGTCTTCACCGAGGAGTTGTCGGCTCCGTTCTGTGTGACCACATGGAGTGGGGTGAGGGGCTGGGCCATGCCACCAGCCTCTATCCTGCTGGCCACGCCGATGGAGGGACTGGGAGCGTTGTCGGTGAAGCTGTAGATCTTGTCCGCCTCGGCCTTGATGCTGGCCAGCCGGCTCTGGTGGGGGTCTGATGAGCCGTTCAGCAGCCCGTCGCCTTTGCTCCCCGGGTCCGAAGATTCAGAGTACGGGCTCTTGCCTTCCTCTGGCTTTCCCCCTTTCCCTTTGGGGCTATCTCCCTCCTTTCCTGCCTCCTTCTTCTTCTTGTCTTTCTTCTTCTTGTCCTTGGAGCCGCTCAGCGCTGGGTTCACAGACGAGGGGTCTCCCAGGGCCGAGGGCTTGGGCTGGATCGCTTTCAGCTGAGGGCTCTTGGGGATAGACTGAACTGCTGAACCAATGGCAGGGGTGGAGCCAGGGCTGGCTGCAGGGAAGCCGCCTGCCGTCTGTAGGGAGTAGAGCTGCTGAGGTGGTATGGTCGGGGCGATGGGCCGCGTTGATTTCATGCCCTTCTGGGCCAGCTTATCTGCCTTGGAGCCGCTACCCGTCTTCTTGGCCTTGTCCTTCTTGTCGTCCATGCCGTCGTTGCTGGCCTCGTCCGTTAGGCAGGGCCCGTCCTCACAGCCATCCATGGGCATGCCCCCTGCCTCTAGATCGACCTCGCAGGGCTTCTTTTTACCCTGCTTGGAGCCAAACTTACCCGAGGAGGGCGACGGAGTCTGGGCCTCAAAGCCCCTACCCTTGGGCGTGACTGAGCGGGCCGGTGACAAGCAGCCCTTTTGAGAGATGGAGGCCCCATTGCAGCTGCTCGGATCGGGGTGGAGCGTAGAGTCCTCCCCGTACTCACTGTCCCCGTCCATGTCCAGCTTGATGTCATCATCATTGTGGGCACGGGCCTGGTGGTACTTGAGGCCATTAATGTGCTTGTACTTCTTGTTGCAGTTGGGGTGCGGGCAGTCAATGAGCACCGGCGAAGGGCAGTTGCGGTCGAGTTGCTGCGGGGGCAGTGGCTCCATCTTTATGCTGGGTTTGCCAGGGAGGACGGCGTGAGGTGGCTGGGGCACTCCTCCAGGGCCGCTGTTGGAGTTGGTGCGCATGCGTTTGCTGCCCTTGGTGTCCTCCGAGCTGGAGTTGGGCTCCATGTCTGAAGCGGGCTTGTTCTTGCGCTTGTTAGCTGACGAAGGGCTGGCTTTGATGTCTTCTGTGTTGCTGTTGGGCGGCGTGCCCCGCCGGCCCTTGCTGCTGCTGTTGGCGGCGCGCGTCTTGCTGGTGCCGCTGCCCTTGTTGTCTGACGAGTTGCTATTCTCGTTGACGGGTGTGTTTCCATTAGGCCTTATCCTCTTTCCCCGGCCCCGGCCGTTCCTCATCTCCAAGTCACTGGTGGGAGACTCACAGAACCTGGAGGAAAACCAAAGCCAGAGAATTAAACCTATCTGCCATTAATACCCCACCACAATAACAGAGCCTCAAACCAGTGAACTCACTGCCCTCATCAATCCCCACCACAATAACAGAGCCTCAAACCAGTGAACTCACTGCCCTCATCACTCCCACCACAATAACAGAGCCTCAAACCAGTGAACTCACTGCCCTCACCAATCCCCACCACAATAACAGAGCCTCAAACCAGTGAACTCACTGCCCTCATCAATCCCCACCACAATAACAGAGCATCAAACCAGTGAACTCACTGCCCTCACCAAACCCCACCACAATAACAGAGCCTCAAACCAGTGAACTCACTGCCCTCATCAATCCCCACCACAATAACAGAGCATCAAACCAGTGAACTCACTGCCCTCACCAAACCCCACCACAATAACAGAGCCTCAAACCAGTGAACTCACTGCCCTCACCAAACCCCACCACAATATCAGAGCCTCAAACCAGTGAACTCACTGCCCTCATCAATCCCCACCACAATAACAGAGCCTCAAACCAGTGAACTCACTGCCCTCACCAAACCCCACCACAATAACAGAGCATCAAACCAGTGAACTCACTGCCCTCATCAATCCCCACCAACAGCCAACAGACAGAAGCTAGATATTAAAACAATACTAACTAAATCTGGTGAACCACTCAACGGAGCTCTCACAATCCTGTTGCTATTCTCAGTCTCTGAATCATCACCACTCCGAGGAGGGCTAGTACTAGCGGCCCTGGGAGAGGACCTGGACCCGAGACAGATTCTGATCCTCTCGTTATCCCCCAATCTCGACAGCCCAGTGTGTTCTGACAGATCGCCAAGTGCCACGGCGCTTGACAGGATTAGACAACGCTGATCAGATAGGAGATAACATCCTGCTTTTACACAACAGCCAACAGGGGGTAGAGAGAGAGAGGTAACGAGAGAGAGAGAGGTAACGAGAGAGAGAGAGAGAGAGAGAGAGAGGTAACGAGAGAGAGAGAGAGAGAGGTAACGAGAGAGAGAGAGAGAGGTAACGAGAGAGAGAGGTAACGAGAGAGAGAGAGAGAGGTAACGAGAGAGAGAGAGGTAACGAGAGAGAGAGAGAGAGAGGTAACGAGAGAGAGAGAGAGAGAGAGAGAGAGGTAACGAGAGAGAGAGAGAGAGAGAGAGAGAGAGAGAGAGAGAGAGAGAGAGAGAGCACAGCCTTGCCATTGAAAAGGGTAGACACAGGAAAACCTGGCTCCCTGTAGAGGAAAGGCTGTGCAACCTCTGCACAACAGCAGAACCTGAGACGGAGCTGCATTTCCTGACAAAATGTAAAAAATATAAAACAATTAGAGAGTGTCATTTTCCCAAATTTGAAACCCTTATTCAAGGTTTCAAAGACCTCTCTGATGAGAGTAGGCTACCCGTCCTGTTGGGGGAGGACGCAGAGAGCTGTGGGTTGGCAGCGCACTACATTGCTGCCTGCCATAAGATGAGGGACAGTGTCTGACAGACCAATCAACCTGCACATGTCCTCTACTGTATGCTTATTGTTATTGTTCAATGTATGGTTATTTTGACCCTTGGTTATTGTTGTTACTGTTGTCCTGTTGACAATTTTGATTCTCATTTTTTATTTATATTGTAAATATCCAAAATAAGCTTTGGCAATATGTACATTGTTACGTCATGCCAATAAAGCAAATTGAATTGAGAGAGCGAGGAAACGAGAGAGAGAGCGAGGAAACGCGAGAGAGAGAGAGGTATCGAGAGAGAGAGAGAGAGAGAGAGAGAGAGAGAGAGAGCGAGCGCGAGGTATCGAGAGAGAGAGAGAGAAATAACGAGAGAGAGACAAAGAGGTGGGCGAGAGAGACATGCTCAACTTGAGCTCCTGATATATTTCATATTTTTTTCTTCTTAAAATGAGATAAACACTCGAATCTAAAAAGAATTCCAGACAAGTGATGAACAACAACTCTATTCAATCAGAATAGAAAAAAAGTAACTTTGCGCCTCAAGTTAAGAAGTTTTGACTCTAGCTAGCTAGCTACACAACAAAGACCTAGCCAGCAGACTAACAAGCTAGCCAGAAGAAACGAGCGAGAACAATCCTAGCAAGGGGAGGTAATACAACTACATCAAAAGACCACACTGAGTGAGTAAACCAAAAAGGAGCACGGACTAACTTTAAAACATATCTTCTGTTTTTTGGTGTGAAGATTTGTCACTCTTTTTGCCGTTTTTTTGAGCTAAATTAGAGCTAGCTAACAACAACAGCAGATAAACAAACTACCATTAAGGAGAGAGAGGACACCACCAGTGACACGCCCTCCCACAAGACAGACTCCACCAGCACCACCCTCACCCCTACTCTCCCCACCCAAAAAGGCACATCCAGCACCTCTCTTCCCACCATAGTGGAGGACACGCCCCAGGAGGAGATCGACCCCTTCAGTGCAGAGCAGGCTCAGGCCCTCCTCACCACCATGGCTGCCATGAGGGATGAGTTCCCCAGACTGGAGGGGGAGGTGGTCCTGCTGAGGGGGAGCGCGAGGAAACAGCAACCAGACCTTAGAGGAGCTCCTAACCAAGGTGTTAACATCAACCAGACCTTAGAGGAGCTCCTAACCAAGGTGTTAACATCAACCAGACCTTAGAGGAGCTCCTAACCAAGGTGTTAACATCAACCAGACCTTAGAGTAGCTCCTAACCAAGGTGTTAACATCAACCAGACCTTAGAGGAGCTCCTAACCAAGGTGTTAACATCAACCAGACATCCTCACCTTAGAGTAGCTCCTAACCAAGGTGTTAACATCAACCAGACCTTAGAGTAGCTCCTAACCAAGGTGTTAACATCAACCAGACCTTAGAGGAGCTCCTAACCAAGGTGTTAACATCAACCAGACATCCTCACCATAGAGGAGCTCCTAACCAAGGTGTTAACATCAACCAGACCTTAGAGGAGCTCCTAACCAAGGTGTTAACATCAACCAGACATCCTCACCTTAGAGGAGCTCCTAACCAAGGTGTTAACATCAACCAGACCTTAGAGTAGCTCCTAACCAAGGTGTTAACATCAACCAGACCTTAGAGGAGCTCCTAACCAAGGTGTTAACATCAACCAGACCTTAGAGTAGCTCCTAACCAAGGTGTTAACATCAACCAGACCTTAGAGGAGCTCCTAACCAAGGTGTTAACATCAACCAGACCTTAGAGGAGCTCCTAACCAAGGTGTTAACATCAACCAGACCTTAGAGGAGCTCCTAACCAAGGTGTTAACATCAACCAGACATCCTCACCTTAGAGGAGCTCCTAACCAAGGTGTTAACATCAACCAGACATCCTCACCTTAGAGGAGCTCCTAACCAAGGTGTTAACATCAACCAGACATCCTCACCTTAGAGGAGCTCCTAACCAAGGTGTTAACATCAACCAGACATCCTCACCTTAGAGGAGCTCCTAACCAAGGTGTTAACATCAACCAGACATCCTCACCATAGAGGAGCTCCTAACCAAGGTGTTAACATCAACCAGACATCCTCACCTTAGAGGAGCTCCTAACCAAGGTGTTAACATCAACCAGACATCCTCACCTTAGAGGAGCTCCTAACCAAGGTGTTAACATCAACCAGACATCCTCACCTTAGAGGAGCTCCTAACCAAGGTGTTAACATCAACCAGACCTCCTCACCTTAGAGGAGCTCCTAACCAAGGTGTTAACATCAACCAGACATCCTCACCTTAGAGGAGCTCCTAACCAAGGTGTTAACATCAACCAGACATCCTCACCTTAGAGGAGCTCCTAACCAAGGTGAGGACAGCAGCCTTGCAACACAGCTGAAAGAGGTTCAGCAAGAGAGAGACGGACTCAAGAGAGAGCTGGCTGATCTAACAAAGAAGGTGAGAGAGCTGGCTGATCTAACAAAGAAGGTGCGAGAGCTGGCTGATCGAACAAAGGAGGTGAGAGAGCTGGCTGATCTAACAAAGGAGGTGAGAGAGCTGGCTGATCTAACAAAGAAGGTGAGAGAGCTGGCTGATCTAACAAAGAAGGTGAGAGAGCTGGCTGATCTAACAAAGGAGGTGAGAGAGCTGGCTGATCTAACAAAGGAGGTGAGAGAGCTGGCTGATCTAACAAAGAAGGTGAGAGAGCTGGCTGATCTAACAAAGGAGGTGAGAGAGCTGGCTGATCTAACAAAGGAGGTGAGAGAGCTGGCTGATCTAACAAAGGAGGTGAGAGAGCTGGCTGATCTGACAAAGGAGGTGAGAGAGCTGGCTGATCTAACAAAGGAGGTGAGAGAGCTGGCTGATCTAACAAAGGAGGTGAGAGAGCTGGCTGATCTAACAAAGGAGGTGAGAGAGCTGGCTGATCTAACAAAGAAGGTGAGAGAGCTGGCTGATCTAACAAAGGAGGTGAGAGAGCTGGCTGATCTAACAAAGGAGGTGAGAGAGCTGGCTGATCTAACAAAGAAGGTGAGAGAGCTGGCTGATCTAACAAAGGAGGTGAGAGAGCTGGCTGATCTAACAAAGGAGGTGAGAGAGCTGGCTGATCTGACAAAGGAGGTGAGAGAGCTGGCTGATCTAACAAAGGAGGTGAGAGAGCTGGCTGATCTAACAAAGGAGGTGAGAGAGCTCCAAAAAGACAGGCAGAACAGTAATAACGATCTGACCTCACTAAGAGAGGACCTGCAGGAGAGAAAGAGAACAGAGGACAGGCTGCAGGAGAGAAGAGAACAGAGGACAGGCTGCAGGAGAGAAAGAGAACAGAGGACAGGCTGCAGGAGAGAAAGAGAACAGAGGACAGGCTGCAGGAGAGAAAGAGAACAGAGGACAGGCTGCAGGAGAGAAAGAGAACAGAGGACAGGCTGCAGGAGAGAAAGAGAACAGAGGACAGGCTGCAGGAGAGAAAGAGAACAGAGGACAGGCTGCAGGAGAGAAAGAGAACAGAGGACAGGCTGCAGGAGAGAAAGAGAACAGAGGACAGGCTGCAGGAGAGAAAGAGAACAGAGGACAGGCTGCAGGAGAGAAAGAGAACAGAGGACAGGCTGCAGGAGAGAAAGAGAACAGAGGACAGACTGCAGGAGAGAAAGAGAACAGAGGACAGGCTGCAGGAGAGAAAGAGAACAGAGGACAGGCTGCAGGAGAGAAAGAGAACAGAGGACAGGCTGCAGGAGAGAAAGAGAACAGAGGACAGGCTGCAGGAGAGAAAGAGAACAGAGGACAGGCTGCAGGAGAGAAAGAGAACAGAGGACAGGCTGCAGGAGAGAAAGAGAACAGAGGACAGGCTGCAGGAGAGAAAGAGAACAGAGGACAGGCTGCAGGAGAGAAAGAGAACAGAGGACAGACTGCAGGAGCAGCTAGGTCACCACTCTATGACCTGCCCTCACACAGCAGAGGAGTCCACCTCAACCAGCCAGACCTCCCCAGCCCTGTTCTCACACAGCAGAGGAGTCCACCTCAACCAGCCAGACCTCCCCAGCCCTGTTCTAACACAGCAGAGGAGTCCACCTCAACCAGCCAGACCTCCCCAGCCCTGTTCTAACACAGCAGAGGAGTCCACCCCAACCAGCCAGACCTCCCCAGCCCTGTTCTAACACAGCAGAGGAGTCCACCCCAACCAGCCAGACCTCCCCAGCCCTGTTCTAACACAGCAGAGGAGTCCACCCCAACCAGCCAGACCTCCCCAGCCCTGTTCTAACACAGCAGAGGAGTCCACCTCAACCAGCCAGACCTCCCCAGCCCTGTTCTAACACAGCAGAGGAGTCCACCTCAACCAGCCAGACCTCCCCAGCCCTGTTCTCACACAGCAGAGGAGTCCACCCCAACCAGCCAGACCTCCCCAGCCCTGTTCTAACACAGCAGAGGAGTCCACCTCAACCAGCCAGACCTCCCCAGCCCTGTTCTCACACAGCAGAGGAGTCCACCCCAACCAGCCAGACCTCCCCAGCCCTGTTCTCACACAGCAGAGGAGTCCACCCCAACCAGCCAGACCTCCCCAGCCCTGTTCTCACACAGCAGAGGAGTCCACCCCAACCAGCCAGACCTCCCCAGCCCTGTTCTCACACAGCAGAGGAGTCCACCCCAACCAGCCAGACCTCCCCAGCCCTGTTCTCACACAGCAGAGGAGTCCACCCCAACCAGCCAGACCTCCCCAGCCCTGTTCTCACACAGCAGAGGAGTCCACCCCAACCAGCCAGACCTCCCCAGCCCTGTTCTCACACAGCAGAGGAGTCCACCCCAACCAGCCAGACCTCCCCAGCCCTGTTCTCACACAGCAGAGGAGTCCACCCCAACCAGCCAGACCTCCCCAGCCCTGTTCTCACACAGCAGAGGAGTCCACCCCAACCAGCCAGACCTCCCCAGCCCTGTTCTCACACAGCAGAGGAGTCCACCCCAACCAGCCAGACCTCCCCAGCCCTGTTCTCACACAGCAGAGGAGTCCACCCCAACCAGCCAGACCTCCCCAGCCCTGTTCTCACACAGCAGAGGAGTCCACCCCAACCAGCCAGACCTCCCCAGCCCTGTTCTCACACAGCAGAGGAGTCCACCCCAACCAGCCAGACCTCCCCAGCCCTGTTCTCACACAGCAGAGGAGTCCACCCCAACCAGCCAGACCTCCCCAGCCCTGTTCTCACACAGCAGAGGAGTCCACCTCAACCAGCCAGACCTCCCCAGCCCTGTTCTCACACAGCAGAGGAGTCCACCTCAACCAGCCAGACCTCCCCAGCCCTGTTCTAACACAGCAGAGGAGTCCACCTCAACCAGCCAGACCTCCCCAGCCCTGCGTGCTGCTCCCCTCCCTCCAGCCCACAGAACAGCCTCCCACTGACAGCGGCACTGGCACAGACCAGCCACACCCCAGCTCCAACACCCCCCCTCCAGTCCAGAAGAAACACTGGCTCCCATCATCCTGTTGGACTCAAATGGGAAGTTTGTTCAGGAGAAGAAACTTTTCCCTAGACAAAAGGAATAACGTGTGGTGCCCAACAACGCAGAGTGCCATGGAGCTGCTTGATAAGGTCCATCTCGGGTCACCAAGCCACATAATCATACACACCGGAAGCAACGACCTGTGTGCTCAGCAGGAGAGGGTGAAGACTTCACTACGGGGAGTGATTGAGAAGGCCTCCGCAATCTTCCCCAACTCAAGAATCGTGGTGTCAACCCTTCTACAGAGGAAGGACTTCCACCCTGCCACAATCCAAAGAATAAACGCCAGCCTCTCCTGTGCCCTGCGACCCAATGTACACCTGGCCCACCATCCCACCCTCCATCTGGACTGTCCCTATGACCCAATTTACGCCTGGCCCACCATCCGGACTGTCCCTATGACCCAATCAACACCTGGCCCACCATCCCACCCTCCACCTGGACTGTCCCTATGACCCAATGTACACCTGGCCCACCATCCCACCCTCCATCTGGACTGTCTCTATGACCCAATGTACACCTGGCCCACCATCCCACCCTCCATCTGGACTGTCTCTATGACCCAATGTACACCTGGCCCACCATCCCACCCTCCATCTGGACTGTCTCTATGACCCAATTTACACCTGGCCCACCATCCCACCCTCCATCTGGACTGTCTCTATGACCCAATGTACACCTGGCCCACCATCCCACCCTCCATCTGGACTGTCTCTATGACCCAATGTACACCTGGCCCACCATCCCACCCTCCATCTGGACTGTCTCTATGACCCAATGTACACCTGGCCCACCATCCCACCCTCCATCTGGACTGTCTCTATGACCCAATGTACACCGGGCCCACCATCCCACCCTCCATCTGGACTGTCTATGACCCAATGTACACCTAGCCTACCATCCCACCCTCCATCTGGACTGTCTCTATGACCCAATGTACACCTGGCCCACCATCCCACCCTCCACCTGGACTGTCCCTATGACCCAATCTACACCTGGCCCACCATCCGGACTGTCCCTATGACCCAATCTACACCTGGCCCACCATCCCACCCTCCATCTGGACTGTCCCTATGACCCAATGTACACCTGGCCCACCATCCCACCCTCCATCTGGACTGTCTCTATGACCCAATGTACACCTGGCCCACCATCCCACCCTCCATCTGGACTGTCTCTATGACCCAATGTACACCTGGCCCACCATCCCACCCTCCATCTGGACTGTCTATGACCCAATGTACACCTGGCCCACCATCCCACCCTCCATCTGGACTGTCTATGACCCAATGTACACCTGGCCTACCATCCCATCCTCCATCTGGACTGTCTCTATGACCATGTTCACCTGTACAGGGAGACAGTCCCCATCCTTGTCAAGACTCTCAAGGACGTTACTTTAAACCGCAGCCCGACCTCTCAACCCAGGAACAGCGGAGCAATCTCCACCCCGCCGAGATCACCGAGACAACACCCCGGACCAGCACCCTCGACCACAGCACCACCAACCTCTATGCCCACCACAGGCAGCGCAGCACAGACCACCCCAGCCCAGCTTCAGATCCCCCCCCCCCCCCCCCCAGTCCAGCAGGCAGAGCTACGCACAGGCTGTGAGAGAAGCAACTGGCCCAGCCCCCACCAACCAAATGAGTGACATCAAACAAATGCTGACATGCGAAAGGCCGAGGGTCACGGTAAGATGAGCACAAGAACCCCACCCTCCTCACACTACATCCAACCAAGTGGCATGACACATCTTAAATGATAAACAAATCACATTTGCATAAGAGTTAACGTTAACTGAAAAATCCTATTTTAATAGTTCTCGTAGGATTGTAAGTGTTTGTCTCATTTTGAAGGTAAAGAAAAAAACAGTTATGAAATCGTTTTACGTTGCATGTTGGAATTTACAAGGCTTGAAGTCCTCTGCTTTTGGGCTAAAGAACAGAAACCCAGACTTCCTGAAAGAAATTGCTGATGTTGATATTGTAGTACTACAGGAAACATGGTGCAGAGGTGATGTTTCCACTGGCTGTCCACTAGGTTATAGGGAGATCATCCTACCATCCACTAAATTAAAAGGAATCACACAGGGCAGAGACTCAGGACAGGGCAGAGACTCAGGACAGGGCAGAGACTCTGGACAGGGCAGAGACTCTGGACAGGGCAGAGACTCAGGACAGGGCAGAGACTCAGGACAGGGCAGAGACTCAGGACAGGGCAGAGACTCAGGACAGGGCAGAGACTCAGGACAGGGCAGAGACTCAGGACAGGGCAGAGACTCAGGACAGGGCAGAGACTCAGGACAGGGCAGAGACTCAGGACAGGGCAGAGACTCAGGACAGGGCAGAGACTCAGGACAGGGCAGAGACTCAGGACAGGGCAGAGACTCAGGACCGGGCAGAGACTCAGGACTGGGCAGAGACTCTGGACAGGGCAGAGACTCAGGGGGAATGTTAATATGGTATAAATCTGAACTAATTCATTCATTCGAATTGATCAAAACAGGATCATTCTTTATCTGGTTAAAAATCAACAAGGAGCCTATCTTATCACATAAAAACGTCTTCCTCTGTGCCACATACATCCCCCCCTCAGAGTCACCCTACTTCAATGAAGAGAGATTCTCCATTCTAGAGGGGGAGATGAGTCACTTTCAGGCCCAAGGCAACGTACTGGTCTGTGGAGACCTGAATGCTAGATCAGCAGAAGAACCAGATACTATTAACAGTCATGAGGATAAACACCTACCAGGAAGCAACAAGCTTTCCCTCCCCACATACCCCCACAGAAACAACTAGGACAAAGTGAAAAGCAAAAATGGAGTACAGCTCGTGCAGCTCTGTGGAACACTGGGTCTGTACATAGTCAATGGTAGGCTAAGAGGGGACTCTTTTGGTAGGTACACCTACAGCTCATCCCTTGGCAGCAGCACTGTAGACTACTTCCTCACCGACCTAAACCCAGAGTCTCTCAGAGCCTTCACAGTCAGCCCACTGACCTAAACCCAGAGTCTCTCAGAGCCTTCACAGTCAGCCCACTGACCTAAACCCAGAGTCTCTCAGAGCCTTCACAGTCAGCCCACTGACCTAAACCCAGAGTCTCTCAGAGCCTTCACAGTCAGCCCACTGACCTAAACCCAGAGTCTCTCAGAGCCTTCACAGTCAGCCCACTGACCTAAACCCAGAGTCTCTCAGAGCCTTCACAGTCAGCCCACTGACCTAAACCCAGAGTCTCTCAGAGCCTTCACAGTCAGCCCACTGACCTAAACCCAGAGTCTCTCAGAGCCTTCACAGTCAGCCCACTAACATCTCTCTCAGACCACAGTAAAATCCCAGTGAATCTGAGAAGAACCACCCAACCATGAAGCATCACGGCCCAATAAATGACATGGTACTAAACAGGCCTATAGATGGAGTGCAAACAGCACAGACATCTACCAGAAAGCAATTAGTAGCCAACAAATGCAATCTCTCCTGGACAACTGTTTAGCCTTAACATTCTCCTGCAGCAATGAAGGTTTACATTTGGCCGTTTGGAACATGAACTTTATATTTGACATATTATCCTCCTTGGCTAATCTAAACAAGCATAAGAGCAAACCAAAAACAATAGATAATGAAAATTGGTTTGATAATGATTGCAAAAATCTAAGAAAGTTATTGAGAAATATATCTAATCAAAAATACAGAGAACCAGACAAGAACAACATTCGCCTTCAATATGGGGAAACACTGAAGCAATACAAACACACCCTAAGAACAAAGGAACAGCACGTTAGAAATCAGATGGATGGAATTGAGGAATCCATAGAATCAAACCACTTCTGGGAGAATTGGAATAAATGAAACAAACCTCATCAGGAGGAATTGGCTCTCCAAAATGGGGATATGTGGAGAAATCACTTTGCAAACCTCTACAGCAATAAAACAATGAGCCCAGAACAAAAAGATATACAAGAAAATGTACAAATTCTTGAATCAGCAGTCAAAGACTATCAGAATCCTGTGGATAGTCCAATAAGAGAAGAAGAATTATTGGAAAAACTACGCACTCTCCAACCCAACAAGGCCTGTGGTGCTGATGGTATTTTAAATGAAATGATCAAATATACACACCACAAATTCAATTTGGCTATACTCAAACTCTTCAACAGTATCCTCACTGCAGGTATTTTCCCCGATATTTGAAACCAAGGACTGATCACACCAATCTATAAAAATGGAGACAAATTTGACCCAAATAATTAGAGGAATTTACGTTAACAGCAACTTGGGGAAAATTCTCTGCAGTTTATAAATAGCAGACTACATTAAAGGTCAGACTGACCGTTAATCTAAAAAAAACGGAATATAATGATATTGCAAAAAAGGTCCGGAAATCAGGATGACAAGTATAAATTCTATTTGGACACAGTTCTATTAGAACACACCAAAAAGTACACATATCTAGGACTAAATACCAGCAACACAGGTAGCTTTCACATGGCTGTGAACGAGCTGAGAGACAAAGCCAGAAGAGCATTCTATGTCATTAAAA
Source organism: Salmo salar (assembly GCF_965601325.2). Lineage (NCBI taxonomy): Eukaryota > Metazoa > Chordata > Actinopteri > Salmoniformes > Salmonidae > Salmo > Salmo salar. The sequence goes on from NC_138313.1 coordinate 44,104,822, forward strand.
GGAACATTAAAATCAAAATTCCAATTAGAATCTGGCTCAAAATGTTCCAATCAGTTATAGAACCAGTTGCTCTATATGGCAGTGAAGTATGGGGTCCACTGTCTAATAATGAGTTCATCAAAATGGGACAAACCATCTAGTTGAAATACTGCATGCAGAGTTTTGCCAAACTGTATTGTAAGTGCAAAGAAACCTCAAAATAATGCATGTAGATCAGAACTGGGCCAAACCCCTCCTCATTCAAATAGAAAAAAGAGACATCACATTTTACAACCATGTAAAAACAAGTGTCCCCGAAACATTTCATCACACAGCTCTACAATGTCAAGAGATGAAACCAGAGAAGAGTCCCCTCAGCCAGCTGGTTCTGAGGCTCAGTTCACTAACCCAAACCAACCCCATAGAGCCTCAGGACAGCAGTCAGCCAGCTGGTTCTGAGGCTCAGTTCACTAACCCAAACCAACCCCATAGAGCCTCAGGACAGCAGTCAGCCAGCTGGTTCTGAGGCTCAGTTCACTAACCCAAACCAATCCCATAGAGCCTCAGGACAGTAGTCAGCCAGCTGGTTCTGAGGCCCAGTTCACTAACCCAAACCAACCCCATAGAGCCTCAGGACAGCAGTCAGCCAGCTGGTTCTGAGGCTCAGTTCACTAACCCAAACCAACCCCATAGAGCCTCAGGACAGCAGTCAGCCAGCTGGTTCTGAGGCTCAGTTCACTAACCCAAACCAACCCCATAGAGCCTCAGGACAGCAGTCAGCCAGCTGGTTCTGAGGCTCAGTTCACTAACCCAAACCAATCCCATAGAGCCTCAGGACAGCAGTCAGCCAGCTGGTTCTGAGGCCCAGTTCATTAACCCAAACCAACCCCATAGAGCCTCAGGACAGCAGTCAGCCAGCTGGTTCTGAGGCTCAGTTCACTAACCCAAACCAACCCCATAGAGCCTCAGGACAGCAGTCAGCCAGCTGGTTCTGAGGCTCAGTTCACTAACCCAAACCAACCCCATAGAGCCTCAGGACAGCAGTCAGCCAGCTGGTTCTGAGGCTCAGTTCACTAACCCAAACCAACCCCATAGAGCCTCAGGACAGCAGTCAGCCAGCTGGTTCTGAGGCTCAGTTCACTAACCCAAACCAACCCCATAGAGCCTCAGGACAGCAGTCAGCCAGCTGGTTCTGAGGCTCAGTTCACTAACCCAAACCAACCCCATAGAGCCTCAGGACAGCAGTCAGCCAGCTGGTTCTGAGGCTCAGTTCACTAACCCAAACCAACCCCATAGAGCCTCAGGACAACAGTCAGCCAGCTGGTTCTGAGGCTCAGTTCACTAACCCAAACCAACCCCATAGAGCCTCAGGACAGCAGTCAGCCAGCTGGTTCTGAGGCTCAGTTCACTAACCCAAACCAACCCCATAGAGCCTCAGGACAGCAGTCAGCCAGCTGGTTCTGAGGCTCAGTTCATTAACCCAAACCAACCCCATAGAGCCCCAGGACAGCAGTCAGCCAGCTGGTTCTGAGGCTCAGTTCATTAACCCAAACCAACCCCATAGAGCCTCAGGACAGCAGTCAGCCAGCTGGTTCTGAGGCTCAGTTCACTAACCCAAACCAACCCCATAGAGCCTCAGGACAGCAGTCAGCCAGCTGGTTCTGAGGCTCAGTTCACTAACCCAAACCAACCCCATAGAGCCTCAGTACAGCAGTCAGCCAGCTGGTTCTGAGGCTCAGTTCACTAACCCAAACCAACCCCATAGAGCCTCAGGACAGCAGTCAGAAAATCTGGCCCAACCAAATCATCACAAAACAAAAAGAAAACTATATTAAGTATTAGAAAGAAACCACAAAAAAGTCTAAGTCAACTTCAATGCTATTTGTCTCTAAACAGACAGTACATGGTGGCAGACTATCTGACCACTGGGACTGATAGAAAACACTGACTAGGTACAGACTCAGTGAGCACAGTCTGGCTATAGAGACCGGTCATCACAGACCAACCAGAGAGCACAGTCTGGCTATAGAGACCGGTCATCACAGACCAACCAGAGAGCACAGTCTGGCTATAGAGACCGGTCATCACAGACCAACCAGAGAGCACAGTCTGGCTATAGAGACCGGTCATCACAGACCAACCAGAGAGGACAGTCTGGCTATAGAGACCGGTCATCACAGACCAACCAGAGAGCACAGTCTGGCTATAGAGACCGGTCGTCACAGACCAACCAGAGAGCACAGTCTGGCTATAGAGACCGGTCATCACAGACCAACCAGAGAGCACAGTCTGGCTATAGAGACCGGTCATCACAGACCAACCTGAGAGGACAGTCTGGCTATAGAGACCGGTCATCACAGACCAACCTGAGAGCACAGTCTGGCTATAGAGACCGGTCATCACAGACCAACCAGAGAGCACAGTCTGGCTATAGAGACCGGTCATCACAGACCAACCAGAGAGCACAGTCTGGCTATAGAGACCGGTCATCACAGACCAACCAGAGAGCACAGTCTGGCTATAGAGACCGGTCATCACAGACCAACCTGAGAGGACAGTCTGGCTATAGAGACCGGTCATCACAGACCAACCAGAGAGCACAGTCTGGCTATAGAGACCGGTCATCACAGACCAACCAGAGAGGACAGTCTGGCTATAGAGACCGGTCATCACAGACCAACCAGAGAGCACAGTCTGGCTATAGAGACCGGTCATCACAGACCAACCAGAGAGCACAGTCTGGCTATAGAGACCGGTCATCACAGACCAACCAGAGAGCACAGTCTGGCTATAGAGACCGGTCATCACAGACCAACCAGAGAGCACAGTCTGGCTATAGAGACCGGTCATCACAGACCAACCAGAGAGCACAGTCTGGCTATAGAGACCGGTCATCACAGACCAACCAGAGAGCACAGTCTGGCTATAGAGACCGGTCATCACAGACCAACCAGAGAGGACAGTCTGGCTATAGAGACCGGTCATCACAGACCAACCAGAGAGCACAGTCTGGCTATAGAGACCGGTCATCACAGACCAACCAGAGAGCACAGTCTGGCTATAGAGACCGGTCATCACAGACCAACCAGAGAGCACAGTCTGGCTATAGAGACCGGTCATCACAGACCAACCAGAGAGGACAGTCTGGCTATAGAGACCGGTCATCACAGACCAACCAGAGAGCACAGTCTGGCTATAGAGACCGGTCATCACAGACCAACCAGAGAGCACAGTCTGGCTATAGAGACCGGTCATCACAGACCAACCAGAGAGCACAGTCTGGCTATAGAGACCGGTCATCACAGACCAACCAGAGAGGACAGTCTGGCTATAGAGACCGGTCGTCACAGACCAACCAGAGAGCACAGTCTGGCTATAGAGACCGGTCGTCACAGACCAACCAGAGAGCACAGTCTGGCTATAGAGACCGGTCATCACAGACCAACCAGAGAGCACAGTCTGGCTATAGAGACCGGTCATCACAGACCAACCAGAGAGCACAGTCTGGTTATAGAGACCGGTCATCACAGACAAACCAGAGAGCACAGTCTGGCTATAGAGACCGGTCATCACAGACCAACCAGAGAGCACAGTCTGGCTATAGAGACCGGTCATCACAGACCAACCAGAGAGGACAGTCTGGCTATAGAGACCGGTCATCACAGACCAACCTGAGAGGACAGTCTGGCTATAGAGACCGGTCATCACAGACCAACCAGAGAGCACAGGCTGTTCTCACTCTGCTCCAGGGGAGAGGTAGAGACAGAGCTGCATTTTCTGTTACACTGTGACAAATACTCAGACCTAAGAGAAAATTTATTTCCCAAAATTATAATTCAATACAAAGAATTTGAAACTATAAAAGATGAAGCAGGACAGCCAGTGAAAAGTGCAATGTAATGCCAATAATATTTCATCCCATGTCATGTGTCTTCTCGGTCATGTTGACACTGATCTACTACCATTGCTTTAATGTATTGTTATTCTGATTAATATTGTTGTTGTTGTTAATGGTAATCACATTTTCTATATCTATACTTTGACAATGTAAGTCAACTAACTTGGCATATCAATAAAGTCAATTGAATTGAGAGAGAGAGAGAGAGAGAGAGAGAGAGAGAGAGAGAGAGAGAGAGAGAGAGAGAGAGAGAGAGAGAGACAGAGCAAAAGAGACAGAGCAAGAGAGACAGAGCAAGAGAGAGAGAGAGAGAGAGAGAGAGAGAGAGAGAGAGAGAGAGAGAGACAGAGCAAAAGAGACAGAGCAAGAGAGACAGAGCAAGAGAGAGAGCGAGAGACAGAGCGAGAGACAGAGCGAGAGAGACAGAGCGAGACAGAGACAGAGAGAGAGGTAACGAGAGAGAAAGGGGTAGCGAGAGAAAGGTTGCGAGAGAGAGGTCGTGAGAGAGGGGTAGCGAGGTAGCAAGAGAGAGGGGGGTAGCGAGAGAGGGGGGGTAGCGAGAGAGGGGGGTAGCGAGAGAGGGGGTAGCGAGCGAGGGGGGGTAGCGAGCGAGGGGGGATAGCGAGCGAGGGGGGATAGCGAGCAAGCGGGTAGACAGAGCGAGAGGCGGGCGGGTAGACAGAGCGAGAGGCGGGCGGGTAGACAGAGCGAGAGGCGGGCGGGTAGACAGAGCGAGAGGCGGGCGGGTAGACAGAGCGAGAGGCGGGCGGGTAGACAGAGCGAGAGGCGGGCGGGTAGACAGAGCGAGAGGCGGGCGGGTAGACAGAGCGAGAGGCGGGCGGGTAGACAGAGCGAGAGGCGGGCGGGTAGACAGAGCCAGAGGCGGGCGGGTAGACAGAGCCAGAGGCGGGCGGGTAGACAGAGCGAGAGGCGGGTGGGTAGACAGAGCGAGAGGCGGGCGGGTAGACAGAGCGGGTAGACAGAGAGCGAGGCGGGTAGACAGAGAGCGAGGCGGGTAAACAGAGAGCGAGGCGGGTAGACAGAGAGCGAGGCGGGTAGACAGAGAGCGAGGCGGGTAGACAGAGAGCGAGGCGGGTAGACAGAGAGCGAGGCGGGTAGACAGAGAGCGAGGCGGGTAGACAGAGAGCGAGGCGGGTAGACAGAGAGCGAGGCGGGTAGAGCGAGAGGCGGGTAGAGAGAGAGAGAGAGAGAGGCGGGTAGAGAGAGAGAGAGAGAAAGGAGAGAGAGAGAGAGAGAGAGAGCGAGAGGTGGGTAGAGCGAGAGGCGGGTAGAGAGAGAGAGAGAGGCGGGTAGAGAGAGAGAGAGGCGGGTAGAGAGAGAGGCGGGTAGAGAGAGAGAGGGGTCGCAAGAAGTAAAGAGAAAGACAGAGCGCGACATAGAGAGAACGGTCGAGTGAGAGGTAGAGAAAGAAGTAGAGAGAGAGCATAGCCTTGCTATTGAGAAAGGCCGCCGTAGGCAGACATGGCTCTCAAGAGAAGACAGGCTATGTGCACACTGCCCACAAAATGAGGTGGAAACTGAGCTGCACTTCCTAACCTCCTGCCCAATGTATGACCATATTAGAGATACATATTTCCCTCAGATTACACAGACCCACAAAGAATTTGAAAACAAACCCGATTTTGATAAACTCTCATATCTATTAGGTGAAATACCAGTGTGCCATCACAGCAGCAAGATTTGTGACCTGTTGCCACAAGAAAAGGTCAACCAGTGAAGAACAAACACCATTGTAAATACAACCCATATTTATGTTTATTTATTTTCCCTTTTGTACTTTAACTATTTGCACATTGTTACAACACTGTATATATACATAATGACATTTGTAATGTCTTTATTCTTTTGTAACTTCTATGAGTAATGTTTACTGTTAATTTGTATTGTTTATTTCACTTTTGTATATTATCTACTTCACTTGCTTAGGCAATGCTAAGAGCCTTGGCGTGACCCTGGACAACACCCTGTCGTTCTCCACCAACATCAAGGCGGTGACCCGATCCTGTAGGTTCATGCTCTACAACATTCGCAGAGTACGACCCTGCCTCACACAGGAAGCGGCGCAGGTCCTAATCCAGGCACTTGTCATCTCCCGTCTGGATTACTGCAACTCGCTGTTGGCTGGGCTCCCTGCCTGTGCCATTAAACCCCTACAACTCATCCAGAACGCCGCAGCCCGTCTGGTGTTCAACCTTCCCAAGTTCTCTCACGTCACCCCGCTCCTCCGCTCTCTCCACTGGCTTCCAGTCGAAGCTCGCATCCGCTACAAGACCATGGTGCTTGCTTACGGAGCTGTGAGGGGAACGGCACCTCCGTACCTTCAGGCTCTGATCAGTCCCTACACCCAAACAAGGGCACTCCGTTCATCCACCTCTGGCCTGCTCGCCTCCCTACCTCTGAGGAAGCACAGTTCCCGCTCAGCCCAGTCAAAACTGTTCGCTGCTCTGGCACCCCAATGGTGGAACAAGCTCCCTCACGACGCCAGGACAGCGGAGTCAATCACCACCTTCCGGAGACACCTGAAACCCCACCTCTTCAAGGAATACCTGGGATAGGATAAGGTAATCCTTCTAACCCCCCCCCCTTAAAAGATTTAGATGCACTATTGTAAAGTGGTTGTTCCACTGGATATTATAGGTGAATGCACCAATTTGTAAGTCGCTCTGGATAAGAGCGTCTGCTAAATGACTAAAATGTAAAATGTAAAATGATATGTTTCCCATGACAATAAAACCCTTGAATTGAGTGGAGAGAGAGGAGGTCACAGAGCTCTATCAAAAGACATGTTGTCTGGCACGGCAGGTGGCTGCAGTGTTCAGAGTAGATCTTTGATAACAACATGAGTGTCTGGGTTGTTCTATAAGACCCACTGACAAATTGTAACTTGGATTATGGATGAGTTCATAGTAAAATGTGTTGAGAAGACTCTCTCTCTATGCACAGTCACTTTAATACCTCTACCTACATATTACCTCAATTACCTCGACTAACCGGTGCCCCCGCACTGGTACCCCCTGTATATAGCCTCCACATTGACTCTGTACCGGTAACCCCTGTATATAGCCTCCACATTGACTCTGTACCGGTACCCCCTGTATATAGCCTCCACATTGACTCTGTACCGGTAACCCCCTGTATATAGCCTCCATATTGACTCTGCACTGGTACCCCCTGTATATAGCGTCCACATTGACTCTGTACCGGTACTCCCTGTACATAGCCTCCATATTGACTCTGTACCGGTACCACCTGTATATAGCCTCCACATTGACTCTGTACCGGTACCCCCCTGTATATAGCCTCCACATTGACTCTGTACCGGTACCCCCTGTATATAGCCTCCACATTGACTCTGTACCGGTACCCCCCTGTATATAGCCTCCACATTGACTCTGTACCGGTGCCCCCTGTATATAGCCTCCACATTGACTCTGCACCGGTACCCCCCTGTATATAGCCTCCACATTGACTCTGCACCGGTACCCCCCTGTATATAGCCTCCACATTGACTCTGCACTGGTACCCCCTGTATATAGCCTCCACATTGACTCTGTACCGGTACCCCCCTGTATATAGCTTCCACATTGATTCTGTACCGGTACCCCCTGTATATAGCCTCCACATTGATTCTGTACCGGTACCCCCTGTATATAGTCTCCACATTGACTCTGTACCGGTACCCCCTGTATATAGCCTCCACATTGACTTTGTACCGTAACACCCTGTATATAGCCACCACATTGACTCTGTACCGGTACTCCCTGTATATAGCCTCCATATTGACTCTGCACTGGTACCCCCTGTATATAGCCTCCACATTGACTCTGTACCGGTACCCCCCTGTACATAGCCTCCATATTGACTCTGTACCGGTAACCCCCTGTATATAGCCTCCATATTGACTCTGCACTGGTACCCCCTGTATATAGCGTCCACATTGACTCTGTACCGGTACTCCCTGTACATAGCCTCCATATTGACTCTGTACCGGTACCACCTGTATATAGCCTCCACATTGACTCTGTACCGGTACCCCCCTGTATATAGCCTCCACATTGACTCTGTACCGGTACACCCTGTATATAGCCTCCACATTGTTATTTTACTGCTGCTCTTTAATTACTTATTAATTTTATTTCTTATTCTTACTCGTATTTTTCTGAAAACTGCATTGATGGTTAAGGGCTTGTAAGTAATCATTTCACCGTAAGGTCTACCTACACCTGATGTATTCGGCGCATGTGACTAATAACATTTGATTTGATTACAGTGTGGCACACAAAGCCATGGAGATGCAGGACGATTGCTTATATCACTATGGTCATTGTTCATCTTACTCGTCAACACACGGTGAAGAAGCAATTACCTACCAACTCTTTTAGGACCCGTCTTGTCTTATAGACCTTTGATCAATTATTTATTGTCATACTAGAGGTTTGGCAAACCTGTAATAGAAAAACATGTCATTAAATTCAACAATCTACAAAGTAGCCGTGATGTGAATTTCCCTACGTCTCCCTATCCTGGGACTGGCCAGCGGACATGTTTTGATGAGACTGGTTGTCCACTGATACAGAACACTGTGGTAAACACCATTACACTCTACCTAGTGATAATAAAATATGGACCTTCCTCATCCCCCACCACTGACCCCAATGTGTGCAGCATTAAAAGATAGCTTACTACCTATTGATAATACTACCTGATTGTGTTGCACGGATAGCTTCTGAAGCCTTTGAACATTGTTGAGGACACTAAGACCCAGCAGGCTGTGGACAGACCAGTCGGGTGTTTAGTAGAGAAGTCTATTAAAGGCTCAGCTCTGTGGTGCTGAGGACAGGATAGATGGCAGAGGAGAAAAATCATTCCAACTCTTGTTGCTGCTTTTCAAAAGCCCTGTGTCAGCGGGGGAGGGGGCGCTTCGGAGATGTTACCCAAGGATATTTCATTCATAATGGCTGGCTCCGAGCAAAAGGAAAAGCTATGGGGGGAAATCTGCCCTCGAGAGAACCAATATGTCAGTTTTCAAGTGTCTGACCGACTGAATGTTCAGTTTGAACGGGTGTGTGAGTGTGTTCGTCGTGTGTGCGTGAGTGAGTGAATGTGTGTATGTTTTCAGTGTGTTAGTGATTAGTTGTGAGAGTTACTGCTTACCTTGGCGGGGCCCAGTCGTGTCTGGTGCAGTCCAGGAGGGTGCCTACATAGGTCTTGTTTCTCCAGGTCACGTTAACTACCAGCATGCCTGGGAACAGACAGGGAGAGAAGGAATGATGATCACAGAGGAACTGTCATCATGTCTTCCTTCATCAGTCAAGGGTGTAAACCCATCCTGCCATTCTGCCTTCCAGTGAGTCCTAGCCACTGTGCTCCCTGCCTCTGCACTGCTTGCTCTGAGGCTTTCAGCTAGTTATTTGTAAACCACTGTGACAACTGCGGATGTAAAAAGGGCTTTATAAATACATTAGATTGATTGAACACACAGATAATGAAGAGTGATATTAGCATAACATGCCAACTTTCATCAAAAATACAGTCAGCATGGACAGTATAGGCTAGTAAATAGGGAAATCCCAATACCTAGGTGCCGATACGATACGTTTTGCGATTCTCACGATACTATAGGTTTTGCGATTCTCACGCTACGTATTGCGATTCAATACTGTGATTTTATTGAGATTCGATGTTCCAAACATACGTCTGCTGCCGATGGACAAGAGAGAGCCGTGAGAAAACGAGTTTTGATCAGTCAGGGAAATAAAATGTGCTAAAAACAAATTGACTTCCTGTTTAAAAAGATGGAGAGCAAGAAACCAACTGGAGTTCTGGTGCAGGTACAGACAACTAGCGCAAAAATAATATTGAGATATTGTCAAAATGATACGATATATCGTCAAAAATAATATCCTGATATGCAACTATCGATTTCCCCCCCTATCACTACTAGCACAAAAAATAAATAAAAAATAAAATAAAATAAAATGCATGAAATGAAATGTATGCATTCACTACTGTAAGTCGCTCTGGATAAGAGCGTCTGCTAAATGACTAAAATGTAAATGTAATAAAACTGTGTACTAGAATCGGTCATACTACTCAAATAAAATAAAATTGTATTAGTCACATGCGCCGAATACAACAGTGAAATGCTTACTTAATAAAAAAAAAAAAAAATGTAAGTTAAAGAAATAAAAGTAACAAGTAATTAAAGAGCAGCAGTAAAATAACAATAGTGAGACTATAAACAGGGGGTACCAGTACAGAGTAAATGTGCGGGGGCACTGGTTAGTTGAGGTAATATGTACATGTAGGTAGAGTTATTAAAGTGACTGTGCATAGATGATAACAACAGAGAGTAGCAGCGGTGTAAAAGAGGGGTGCCAAGTCTAGGCCTCTTGGACCTAGACATGGCGATCCGTTACCGCTTGCCGTGCGATAGCAGAGAGAACCAGTCTATGAGTAAGGTGGATGGAGTCTTACAATTTTTAGGGCCTTCCTCTGACGCCGCCTGGTATAGAGGTCCTGGACGGCAGGAAGCTTGGCCCCAGTGATGTACTGGGCCGTTCGCACTACCCACTGTAGTGTCTTGCGGTCGGAGGCTGAGCAGTTGCCATACCAGGCATTGATGCAACCAGTCAGGATGCTCTCGATGATGCAGCAGTAGAACCTTTTGAGGATCTGAGGACCCATGCCAAATCTTTTCAGTCTCCTGAGGGAGAATAGATTTTGCCGTGCCCTCTTCATGACTGTCTTGGTGTGCTTGGACCATGTTAGTTTGTTGGTGATGTGGACACCAAGGAACTTGAAGCTCTCAACGTGCTCCAGTGCAGCTCCGTCGATAAGAATGTGGGCGTGCTCAGTCCTCTTTTTCCTGTAGTCCAAAATCATCTCCTTTGTCTTGATCACATTGAGGGAGAGGTTGTTGTCCTGGCACCACACGGCCAGGTCTCTGACCTCCCAATAGGCTGTCTCATTGTTGTCGGTGATCAGGCTTACCACTGGTGTGTCATCGGAAAACTTAAATGATGGTGTTGGAGTCGTGCTTGGCCGTGCAGTCATGAGTGAACAGGGAGTACAGGAGGGGACTGAGCATGCACCCTTGAGGGGCCCCTGTGTTGAGGATCAGTGTGGCAGATGTGTTGTTACCTACCATTACCGTCTGGGGGCGGCCCGTCAGGAAGTCCAGGATCCAGTTGCAGAGAGAGGCGTTTAGTCCCAGGGTCCTTAGCTTATTGATGAGCTTTGAGGGTACTATGGTGTTGAACACTGAGCTGTAGTCAATTAATAGCATTCTCACATAGGTCTTCCTTTTGTCCAGGTGGGAAAGGGCAGTGTGGAGTGCAATAGAGATTGCATCGTCTGTGGATCTGTTGGGGCGGTATGCAAATTGGGGTGGGTCTAGGGTTTCTGGGATAATGGTATTGATGTGAGCCATGATCAGCCTTTCAAAGCATCTCATGGCTACAGACGTGAGTGCTACGGGTCTGTAGTCATTTAGGGTGGTTACCTTAGTGTTCTTGGGCACAGGCACTATGGTGGTCTGCTTAAAACATGTTGGTATTACAGACTCGGACAGGGAGAGGTTGAAAATGGTAGTGAAGACACTTGCTAGTTGGTCAGCGCATGCTCGCAGTACACGTCCTGGTAATCTGTCTGGCCTTGTGAATGTTGACCTGTTTAAAAGTCTTACTCACATCAGCTGCGGAGAGCATGATCACACAGTCTTCCGGAACAGCTGGTGCTCTCATGCAAGTTTCAGTGTTATTTGCCTCGAAGCGAGCATAGAAGTAGTTTAGCTCGTCTGGTAGGCTCGTGTCACTGGGCAGCTCTCGGCTGTGCTTCCCCTTGTAGTCTGTAATGGTTTACCAGCCCTGCCACATCTGATGAACGTCAGAGCCGGTGTAGTATGATTCGATCTTAGTCCTGTATTGACTCTTTGCCTGTTTGATGGTTCATCGCAGGGCATAGCGGGATTTCTTATAAGCGTCGGGGTTAGAGTCCCGCTCCTTGAAAGCGGCAGCTCTACCCTTTAGCTCAGTGTGGATGTTGCCTGTAATCCATGGATTCTGGTTGGGGTATGTACTTATGGTCACTGTGGGGACAACGTCCTCAATGCACTTATTGATAAAGCCAATGACTGATGTGGTGTACTCCTCAATGTCATCGGAAGAATCCCGGAACATGTTCCAGTCTGTGATAGCAAAACAGTCCTGTAGTTTAGCATCTGCTTCATCTGACACCTTTTTATTGATTTAGTCACTGGTGCTTCCTGCTTTCATTTTTGCTTGTAAGCAGGAATCAGGAGGATAGAATTATGGTCAGATTTGCCAAATGGAGGGCGAGGGAGAGCTTTGTATGTCTCTCTGTGTGTGGAGTAAAGGTGGTCCATAGTTTTTTTTTCCTATGGTTGCACATTTAACATGCTGATAGAAATTTGGTAAAACGGATTTGTTTCCCTGCATTAAATTCCCCGGCTACTAGGAGTGCCGCCTCTGGGTGAGGGTTTTCTTGTTTGCTTATGGTGGAATACAGCTCATTCAATGCTGTCTTAGTGCCAGACTCTGACTGTGGTGGTATGTAAACAGCTACGATAAATACAGATGACAACTCTAGTTAGATAGAATATCTCATGATAAGCTGTAGACCGCAATAGCTCAAGACTTCCTTAGATATCGTACACCAGCTGTTATTTACAAAAATACATAGTCCGCCGCCCCTTGTCTTACCAGACGCCGCTCTTCTATCCTGCCGGTGCAGCGTGGATAATGTCATCGTTCAGCCACGACTCCATGAAACATAAGATACAGTTTTGAATGTCCCGTTGGTAGTTTAATCTTCTGCGTAGGTCATCGATTTTATTCTGCAAAGATTGCACGTTTGCTAGCAGAATGGAAGGAAGTGGAGGTTTATTCAATCACTTACGAATTCTCAGAAGGCAGCCCGCCCTCGGCCCCTTTTTCTCTGCCTCCTCTTCACGCAGATCACGGGGATCGGGGCCTGTTCCCGAGGAAGCAGTATATCATTCACGTCAGGCTCGTCAGACTCGTGAAGGGAAAAAGAGGATTCTGCCAGTCCATGGTGAGTAATCGCAGTCCTGATGTCTAGAAGTTATTTTCGGTCATAAGAGATGGTAGCGGCAACATTAGGTTCAAAATAAGTTTAACATTTTTTTTTTTTTTAAAGAAGCTAAAAAAAAACTCAAATAAACTAAGAAAGGAAACACAATCGGTTGGGGACACGTAAAAACGCCTGTCTTCTGCTCCGGCTCCATCGGCTCCATATTCATTCCTCAAGAGAAAAGACGGCACCAAGCAACATTCAGGTCAATCTCAGAGTATTGAATAGAAAAGGTGCGACTGATCAGTATTCAGCACGCTGGTTTCGGGGTTGGAACTGCACACACACACACACACCTCCCGCCTCCATTAGAACAGAGCAGTTCCTGATTACAGAGCCTAGGAGCAGCACAGTAGACTGACAGACAGCCATTTGTATGCAGCTGAGTGAGGGATGAAGGAGGAGGAAAAACTGGGTGGGGGTGTCCTCCAGCTGACATTGCAGACTGCAGAGGCTCCACAGGAAAAAAAAGCTTTTATTTTTGTGTCGGGGAAGGAAACAGCTGAGGCATATAAAAGAGTTCCCTGGTTGCCAGAGCCCAGGTCTGTCGCCTTCAATTTGTCTCCCGAATGGTTTGTGCATCGGCTGACAGACACTTTGATACTAGCAGAGCGAGGGGAAGTGGAGAAGTGAGGCTCGACTCGTCTGTGTGCCTTGCTGCTGAGAGAGACTGCCATACGCCTATTAGACCACTAAGGGGCAGTTGGTATCACAGGATGAGATTCCAAAGAATCACTACCACACACACACACACAGACAGTCCATTTTCATTGAGACATTCCCTCAGGGGCTTTGGCTTTCATAATTGACCTGAACTCAGTCATCTGACAGTTTTGCCTTAGAAGCTTCTCTCAAATATCAGTCACAATGATTGTGTTTACACAGCACACTGCAGATAATGTTGCTTAACTCAAGTGCAGAATACTGGTTTGGTTTCAAGAAAGGGAGTATGTACCATTAACTGAAAAGCCTGTAGCTGACCAAGACGTTTGAACCGTTCTGATAGATTTTAACTGTCAGAGCCGTAAAAACGTCAGTAGAACCAAAGTTAACGGCACAACAATGAGACCAAAAATAGTTCAACGAGACAAGCCGTTCAAACAAACAATGATCAACTTGCGTGACTTCACGTTTAGGCAGACAGAACAGCTTTGGGAGCAATTATCCCATCTGCCAAAAGTCAGCATGACATCAGTACACTGTTGGAAAGGTAACCATTAGGCCTACCACTGAAACTGAACCCGGGGTCCATTGCCTGGGCAAGGTGCAAGACAAAATGAAGCTCTCTGCCAATTCTATGTCATTTTCTCAGGCACGCAAATGTTATTTCAAAATGGCAGGCAATGCTGAGGTTCAACACCGGAGCCTCGTAAAGGAAGTCATAGTCTGTGCCAAGACATTAAAAATCTGATTCTGTCCATTAAACACTACTCATGTAGTCCCTGAAATCACATAACTGATTTGAGGAGGTGAGGGAAGTCCCCAAATTCACATATATGAATGGTAAAACACAGGTGAAGGTTGAAGTGTGAGAGCTGTGTGTATGAATGTAGCCTAGTCTGTGAAGTGTGAGAGCTGTGTGTATGAATGTAGCCTAGTCTGTGAAGTGTGAGAGCTGTGTGTATGAATGTAGCCTAGTCTGTGTGAAGTGTGAGAGCTGTGTGTATGAATGTAGCCTAGTCTGTGTGAAATGTGAGAGCTGTGTGTATGAATGTAGCCTAGTCTGTGTGAAATGTGAGATCTGTGTGTATGAATGTAGCCTAGTCTGTGTGAAATGTGAGAGCTGTGTGTATGAATGTAGCCTAGTCTGTGAAGTGTGAGAGCTGTGTGTATGAATGTAGCCTAGTCTGTGAAGTGTGAGAGCTGTGTGTATGAATGTAGCCTAGTCTGTGAAGTGTGAGAGCTGTGTGTATGAATGTAGCCTAGTCTGTGTGAAGTGTGAGAGCTGTGTGTATGAATGTAGCCTAGTCTGTGAAGTGTGAGAGCTGTGTGTATGAATGTAGCCTAGTCTGTGTGAAATGTGAGAGCTGTGTGTATGAATGTAGCCTAGTCTGTGAAGTGTGAGAGCTGTGTGTATGAATGTAGCCTAGTCTGTGAAGTGTGAGAGCTGTGTGTATGAATGTAGCCTAGTCTGTGAAGTGTGAGAGCTGTGTGTATGAATGTAGCCTAGTCTGTGTGAAGTGTGAGAGCTGTGTGTATGAATGTAGCCTAGTCTGTGTGAAATGTGAGAGCTGTGTGTATGAATGTAGCCTAGTCTGTGAAGTGTGAGAGCTGTGTGTATGAATGTAGCCTAGTCTGTGTGAAGTGTGAGAGCTGTGTGTATGAATGTAGCCTAGTCTGTGTGAAATGTGAGAGCTGTGTGTATGAATGTAGCCTAGTCTGTGTGAAATGTGAGAGCTGTGTGTATGAATGTAGCCTAGTCTGTGAAGTGTGAGAGCTGTGTGTATGAATGTAGCCTAGTCTGTGAAGTGTGAGAGCTGTGTGTATGAATGTAGCCTAGTCTGTGAAGTGTGAGAGCTGTGTGTATGAATGTAGCCTAGTCTGTGAAGTGTGAGAGCTGTGTGTATGAATGTAGCCTAGTCTGTGAAGTGTGAGAGCTGTGTGTATGAATGTAGCCTAGTCTGTGTGAAGTGTGAGAGCTGTGTGTATGAATGTAGCCTAGTCTGTGAAGTGTGAGAGCTGTGTGTATGAATGTAGCCTAGTCTGTGAAGTGTGAGAGCGGTGTGTATGAATGTAGCCTAGTCTGTGAAGTGTGAGAGCTGTGTGTATGAATGTAGCCTAGTCTGTGAAGTGTGAGAGCTGTGTGTATGAATGTAGCCTAGTCTGTGAAGTGTGAGAGCTGTGTGTATGAATGTAGCCTAGTCTGTGTGAAGTGTGAGAGCTGTGTGTATGAATGTAGCCTAGTCTGTGTGAAGTGTGAGAGCTGTGTGTATGAATGTAGCCTAGTCTGTGTGAAGTGTGAGAGCTGTGTGTATGAATGTAGCCTAGTCTGTGTGAAGTGTGAGAGCTGTGTGTATGAATGTAGCCTAGTCTGTGTGAAGTGTGAGAGCTGTGTGTATGAATGTAGCCTAGTCTGTGAAGTGTGAGAGCTGTGTGTATGAATGTAGCCTAGTCTGTGAAGTGTGAGAGCTGTGTGTATGAATGTAGCCTAGTCTGTGTGAAGTGTGAGAGCTGTGTGTATGTATGTAGCCTAGTCTGTGTGAAGTGTGAGAGCTGTGTGTATGAATGTAGCCTAGTCTGTGTGAAGTGTGAGAGCTGTGTGTATGAATGTAGCCTAGTCTGTGTGAAGTGTGAGAGCTGTGTGTATGAATGTAGCCTAGTCTGTGTGAAATGTGAGAGCTGTGTGTATGAATGTAGCCTAGTCTGTGAAGTGTGAGAGCTGTGTGTATGAATGTAGCCTAGTCTGTGAAGTGTGAGAGCTGTGTGTATGAATGTAGCCTAGTCTGTGAAGTGTGAGAGCTGTGTGTATGAATGTTGCCTAGTCTGTGAAGTGTGAGAGCTGTGTGTATGAATGTAGCCTAGTCTGTGAAGTGTGAGAGCTGTGTGTATGAATGTAGCCTAGTCTGTGTGAAGTGTGAGAGCTGTGTGTATGAATGTAGCCTAGTCTGTGTGAAGTGTGAGAGCTGTGTGTATGAATGTAGCCTAGTCTGTGAAGTGTGAGAGCTGTGTGTATGAATGTAGCCTAGTCTGTGAAGTGTGAGAGCTGTGTGTATGAATGTAGCCTAGTCTGTGAAGTGTGAGAGCTGTGTGTATGAATGTAGCCTAGTCTGTGAAGTGTGAGAGCTGTGTGTATGAATGTAGCCTAGTCTGTGAAGTGTGAGAGCTGTGTGTATGAATGTAGCCTAGTCTGTGAAGTGTGAGAGCTGTGTGTATGAATGTAGCCTAGTCTGTGAAGTGTGAGAGCTGTGTGTATGAATGTAGCCTAGTCTGTGTGAAGTGTGAGAGCTGTGTGTATGAATGTAGCCTAGTCTGTGAAGTGTGAGAGCTGTGTGTATGAATGTAGCCTAGTCTGTGAAGTGTGAGAGCTGTGTGTATGAATGTAGCCTAGTCTGTGTGAAGTGTGAGAGCTGTGTGTATGAATGTAGCCTAGTCTGTGTGAAGTGTGAGAGCTGTGTGTATGAATGTAGCCTAGTCTGTGAAGTGTGAGAGCTGTGTGTATGAATGTAGCCTAGTCTGTGAAGTGTGAGAGCTGTGTGTATGAATGTAGCCTAGTCTGTGTGAAGTGTAAGAGCTGTGTGTATGAATGTAGCCTAGTCTGTGTGAAGTGTGAGAGCTGTGTGTATGAATGTAGCCTAGTCTGTGTGAAGTGTGAGAGCTGTGTGTATGAATGTAGCCTAGTCTGTGTGAAGTGTGAGAGCTGTGTGTATGAATGTAGCCTAGTCTGTGAAGTGTGAGAGCTGTGTGTATGAATGTAGCCTAGTCTGTGTGAAATGTGAGAGCTGTGTGTATGAATGTAGCCTAGTCTGTGTGAAATGTGAGAGCTGTGTGTATGAATGTAGCCTAGTCTGTGTGAAGTGTGAGAGCTGTGTGTATGAATGTAGCCTAGTCTGTGTGAAGTGTGAGAGCTGTGTGTATGAATGTAGCCTAGTCTGTGTGAAGTGTGAGAGCTGTGTGTATGAATGTAGCCTAGTCTGTGAAGTGTGAGAGCTGTGTGTATGAATGTAGCCTAGTCTGTGTGAAGTGTGAGAGCTGTGTGTATGAATGTAGCCTAGTCTGTGAAGTGTGAGAGCTGTGTGTATGAATGTAGCCTAGTCTGTGTGAAGTGTGAGAGCTGTGTGTATGAATGTAGCCTAGTCTGTGTGAAGTGTGAGAGCTGTGTGTATGAATGTAGCCTAGTCTGTGAAGTGTGAGAGCTGTGTGTATGAATGTAGCCTAGTCTGTGTGAAGTGTGAGAGCTGTGTGTATGAATGTAGCCTAGTCTGTGAAGTGTGAGAGCTGTGTGTATGAATGTAGCCTAGTCTGTGAAGTGTGAGAGCTGTGTGTATGAATGTAGCCTAGTCTGTGAAGTGTGAGAGCTGTGTGTATGAATGTAGCCTAGTCTGTGAAGTGTGAGAGCTGTGTGTATGAATGTAGCCTAGTCTGTGAAGTGTGAGAGCTGTGTGTATGAATGTAGCCTAGTCTGTGAAGTGTGAGAGCTGTGTGTATGAATGTAGCCTAGTCTGTGAAGTGTGAGAGCTGTGTGTATGAATGTAGCCTAGTCTGTGAAGTGTGAGAGCTGTGTGTATGAATGTAGCCTAGTCTGTGAAGTGTGAGAGCTGTGTGTATGAATGTAGCCTAGTCTGTGAAGTGTGAGAGCTGTGTGTATGAATGTAGCCTAGTCTGTGTGAAGTGTGAGAGCTGTGTGTATGAATGTAGCCTAGTCTGTGTGAAGTGTGAGAGCTGTGTGTATGAATGTAGCCTAGTCTGTGAAGTGTGAGAGCTGTGTGTATGAATGTAGCCTAGTCTGTGAAGTGTGAGAGCTGTGTGTATGAATGTAGCCACAGCACCAGTAAAAAAAAACAAGTGGTAGAAAGGCCACACAGTGTTGCTTTCAGACAGTTGTGGAAAAAGTACCCAAATATACATACAAAAAAGTAAATTGTTTAAAATGCCTTATATTAAGTAAATGTTGTTAATTTACGGACAGCCAGGGGCAACACTCCAACATTATTTACAAACAAAGAATGTGTTTTGTGAGTCTGTTAGTCCGTCAGATCAGAGGCAGTAGGGATGACCAGGGATGTTCTCTGTTTAGTGAGTCCGTCAGATCAGAGGCAGTAGGGATGACCAGGGATGTTCTCTGTTTAGTGAGTCCGTCAGATCAGAGGCAGTAGGGATGACCAGGGATGTTCTCTGTTTAGTGAGTCCTCCAGATCAGAGGCAGTAGGGATGACTAGGGATGTTCTCTGTTTAGTGAGTCCTCCAGATCAGAGGCAGTAGGGATGACCAGGGATGTTCTCTGTTTAGTGAGTCCTCCAGATCAGAGGCAGTAGGGATGACCAGGGATGTTCTCTTGATTAGTGCATGAATTGGAACATTTTCCTGTCCTGTTAAGCATTCAAAATGTAACGAGTACTTTTGGTTGTCAGGAAAAATGTATGAAGTAAAAGTAGTCAAAAATAGAAATAGTAAATAAAGTAAAGTACAGAAAAACGACTTATGTCGTACTTTAAAGCATCTTTTACTTAAGTACTTTACACCACTACTTTCAGGAGGTCAGACCTGAAAGCCTGCAGCTCGCTTCAATCCCCCCCTGATAATTCCGTTTTTATAAAGCTCAGGAGAGCTCTCGGCACGGACCTGCCTCCCTCTACTTTTTCGCTTGGACTGCATTTGTTGTTGCTTGAAATACTGCCAGTTTCTCAACCTGGGCAGACCTGTAAAGCTTTTGTTCCCACCCTGGTCTTTCGCTCAGTGAAGACAGACACTCAGAACATAAAATCGATATGACTCAACATAAAGCAAACATGTAAACAAAGTGAGCGCCGTATGTTGAGCTTCCAGGGCCGTTGGGGTTTAGTCTTAGACAGATTATGAGTTTATTCCTCACTGAAGAGATAAGGGCGGGGTGGCGGTGGAGGCAGGGCTGGCTGGCGCACTTACACAATGAGAAAACCCAGCGATGACTAGTGTCCATCTGTTCACATGTAGGACTAGCATTAGCCTAGCGTTAGCCTAGCGTTAGCCTAGCTTCAGCAGGTAACCCACCACACGAGCACTGGGGAGTTTGACAAGAAAACAAATTAACTCCCTCACTCACCCCCACTACACATAACCCCCAGGCACTGAACCCCCACTACACACAACCCCCAGGCACTGAACCCCCACTACACACAACCCCCAGGCACTGAACCCCCACTACACATAACCCCCAGGCACTGAACCCCCACTACACATAACCCCCAGGCACTGAACCCCCACTACACACAACCCCCAGGCACTGAACCCCCACCACACATAACCCCCAGGCATTGAACCCCCACTACACATTAGAGGTCGACCGATTATGATTTTTCAACGCCGATACAGATCATTGGAGGACCAAAAAAAAGACGATACCGATTAAATCGGGCGATTTATATTTATATATATTTGTAATAATGACAATTACAACAATACTGAATGAACAATGAACACTTTTATTTTAACTTATTAAAATACATAAATAAAATCTATTTAGTCTCAAATAAATAGTGAACATGCTCAATTTGGTTTAAATAATGCAAAAACAGTGTTGGAGAAGTAAGTAAAAGTGAAATATGTGCCATGTAAAAAAGCTAACATTTATGTTCCTTGCTCAGAACATATGAATGCTGGTGGTTCAATATTCCAAGTTAAGAAATTTTAGGTTGTAGTTATTATAGGAATTATGACATATCGACTATTTCTCTCTATACCATTTCTATTTCATATACCTTTGACTATTGGATGTTCTTATAGGCACTTTAGTATTGCCTGCCTAATCTCGGGAGTTGATAGGCTTGAAGTCAAACAGCGCTGTGCTTCAAACATTGCGAAGAGCTGCTGGCAAACGCAGTAAAGTGCTGTTTGAATGAATGCTTACGAGCCTGCTACTGCCTACCACCGCTCAGTCAGACTGCTCTATCAAATCATAGACTTAATTATAATAAACACACAGAAATACGAGCCTTAGGTCATTAATATGGTCAAATCCAGAAACTATCATTTCGAAAACAAAACGTTTATTCTTTCAGTGAAATACGGAACAATTCCGTATTTTATCTAACGGGTGGCAACCCTAAGTCTAAATATTCCTGTTACATTGCACAACCTTCAATGTTATGTCATAATTATGTACAATTCTGGCAAATTAGTTCGCAACGAACCAGGAGGCCCAAACTGTTGCATATACCCTGACTCCGCGTGCAATCAACGCAAGAGAAGTGAAACAACTTCACTAGTTAATATTGCCTGCTAACATGAATTTCTTTTAACTAAATATGCAGGTTTAAAAAATATACTTCTGTGTATTGATTTTAAGAAAGGCATTGATGTTTATGGTTAGGTACATTCGTGCAACGATTGTGCTTTTTTCGCGAATGCGCATTTGTTAAATCACCCGTTTGGCAAAGTTGAAGTAGGCTGTGATTCGATGATAAATTAACAGGCACCGCATTGATTATATGCAACGCAGGACAAGCTAGTTAACCTAGTAATATCATCAACCATGTGTAGTTAACTAGTGATTATGTGAAGATTGATTGTTTTTTTATAAGATAAGTTTAATGCTAGCTAGCAGCTTACCTTGGCTCCTTGCTGCACTTGCATAACAAGTGGTCAGCCTGCCACGCAGTCTCCTCGTGGAGTGCAATGTAATCGGCCATAATTGGCATCCAAAAATGCAGATTACCGATTGTTGTGAAAACTTGAAATCGGCCCTAATTAAATCGGGTTTGTCCCCTCCCAGCAAACCTGCCAGGGATTGTAGGGCTTGTAGAAGACAGCCAGTTGGAGAATGGCTCATTGCGGAGAGGAAAAGCCAGGCTGTTTTTCATACTTGTGGTGTGGGACTCTGCGGTTGTTTTGCATACCTCTCCACAGACTGCGCTTACAAAGAGCAGCAAACTGACACGGCTGACAAGCCCAAACTCAGACTACAAGCTCCACTTGGCGGAGTCTTACTGAACCAAAGCGCGTACAGAGCAGATCTTCAGATAGGATTGGAGGATTTGGAGGTAATTATTTTTCCTTCTCCATGGCCGAGTTGAACATTTTTTCACGACTTTATAAGGGTTTGTGTGAGTGGATGTGTGAAGGAGTCAAGTAGCTTCTGAACTTATTACAGTTGGTTAAAATGACTGGATTTAGCAAGTGAAAAATAGGCAACCAAAATAGGCTTCTCTTCCTCATCTGCTAAATACATTGGAGTTAGCCTGGCTCATTTCTATCAAGCCCAGGAAGCGGAAAGGCCCAGGAAGCGGAAAGGCCCAGGAAGCGGAAAGGCCCAGGAAGTGGAAAGTAAGCAACAGCAAAAGAGAAAGAGGCCCAGGAAGAAATGGAGACAGAAAAGAGTAATAAGAAAAGTAAAATGGCAAGATACAATGAGAGAGAAAGAAGCTATGAGAGACATGAACCGGTTGCCCCCATGTTGATTCTCAAGGGCACTAGCTAGGAACCCCTTCCCTTCCACTGCCCCCTGCAGAGCAACAAAGACCACTTCTCCTCGCCTCTCCCATCAAAAGCCTCTCTAATGGCAACAAAGAGTTGACAAGCTCCCAGAGGGAGCCTAGAGGTCTGGGAACCTCTCCTGCCTGGGTCACCAGTTTCATCTTTCCCCCGCTGGTAGGTCTTTCATTAAATGGGCAGGCATGGACCCCGTAATCCTCCTCCCCCTGGCCACTGAGGCCCCCCTCCCCTGCGGTGGGTCAAGTCTGCAGGTCGTCTGAGGCCCCCAGGCACCATTCTCATTTAACTAGTCGTATTAGATTTTTTCCCCGTTCACCAACTGCAGGTCAAATAGATGAGAGTGGACAAAAGCCATATAATGTAAATGGCTGGAGGACTAAATAAAGGACCTGAGCTAGCATCACCCACCAGTACACAATCCCATCAGAGACTTTATGTTCTTAATTGACCTTTAAAAGGCATTGTGTTGACGAGAACTGTGTGGGATTATTCTACATTGCCCCAAGTGTTGATAACAGTGATAAAGGCTTTAATCCCAGAGGGAACGGTGCCAATCGACTACCGGGTATAAAGGAATAAAATCCCTTCACTGTTAAATGGTAACTGATAAACTCAGCCATCGTGATTCAGGCTTTCTGTGGCATTGGATTACACTCTCCCACACACAAAGCTAGCTAGAACCATGTAGCTGAAATCTGTGTTGGAGCTGGGCTTTCAAAAGTTATCACCCTTATCTTGTTGTTCCAATAAGGATGAAGTCTGGAGGCCAATCTGGCACTAACATTCAACTGGTCTCAGTAATTGTGCCAATATGGATACATGAGGTCACATTGGTGCTTCTCCTATTTTTGTTCAAATAAGGCTAATAACTAAAATTGAATTAGGTAATCAACAAACTTTTATCTGTGTTGATGAGGTCTTAATCCTGTAGCGAGGCTACGGTGACGACTCTCTGATTATCCGGGTCACATGACCAGGGTGAGGGGGGTCTCCCGCTGGCGGGAGCTCCCCCTTTTGAAATCATTTCACCAGCCATTTAACACAAGCTGAGCGACTCCGCTGAATGGAAGGGAGAGAGAACAGCTCCAAATCCCCTCCTCCTCCTCGTTCTTTTCATTTCCTCTGAGGGCAGAGGGCTTGGCAGCCGTGTGCCGTCTGTGCTTCCCTGGGGCTGAAAAACAAGCCCTCACACTGAGACCTTGGAGTGTTAACTGATTGTGCAGACACACTGACTGACCCCTTCTGCTGCTCCCTGACCACGACACACTGACTGACCCCTTCTGCTGCTCCCTGACCACGACACACTGACTGACCCCTTCTGCTGCTCCCTGACCACGACACACTGACTGACCCCTTCTGCTGCTCCCTGACCACGACACACTGACTGACCCCTTCTGCTGCTCCCTGACCACGACACACTGACTGACCCCTTCTGCTGCTCCCTGACCACGACACACTGACTGACCCCTTCTGCTGCTCCCTGACCACGACACACTGACTGACCCCTTCTGCTGCTCCCTGACCACGACACACTGACTGACCCCTTCTGCTGCTCCCTGACCACGACACACTGACTGACCCCTTCTGCTGCTCCCTGACCACGACACACTGACTGACCCCTTCTGCTGCTCCCTGACCACGACACACTGACTGACCCCTTCTGCTGCTCCCTGACCACGACACACTGACTGACCCCTTCTGCTGCTCCCTGACCACGACACACTGACTGACCCCTTCTGCTGCTCCCTGACCACGACACACTGACTGACCCCTTCTGCTGCTCCCTGACCACGACACACTGACTGACCCCTTCTGCTGCTCCCTGACCACGACACACTGACTGACCCCTTCTGCTGCTCCCTGCTGGGCCATCCGCACCTTTATATTAACACAAAATGGGCCATCCACACCTTTATACTAACACAAAGGGCCATCCGCACCTTTATATTAACACAAAATGGGCCATCCACACCTTTATATTAACACAAAATGGGCCATCCACACCTTTATACTAACACAAAGGGCCATCCGCACCTTTATACTAACACAAAGGGCCATCCGCACCGTTATACTAACACAAAGGGCCATCCACACCTTTATACTAACACAAAGGGCCATCCGCACCTTTATACTAACACAAAGGGCCATCCGCACCGTTATACTAACACAAAGGGCCATCCACACCGTTATACTAACACAAAGGGCCATCCACACCTTTATACTAACACAAAGGGCCATCCGCACCTTTATACTAACACAAAGGGCCATCCGCACCGTTATACTAACACAAAGGGCCATCCGCACCGTTATACTAACACAAAGGGCCATCCGCACCTTTATACTAACACAAAGGGCCATCCGCACCTTTATACTAACACAAAGGGCCATCCGCACCGTTATACTAACACAAAGGGCCATCCGCAGCTTTATACTAACACAAAGGGCCATCCGCACCTTTATACTAACACAAAGGGCCATCCACACCGTTATACTAACACAAAGGGCCATCCACACCTTTATACTAACACACAAAGGGCCATCCGCACCGTTATACTAACACACAAAGGGCCATCCACACCAAAGATGATAACTATAAAGATAACTATAGCAATAAACTTGTATAATTATTAAAATGTTGGCGAGCAATCATACTAGAGGAACATTTTGCACGCTGTAGACCTATTGAATGGATAGGTAGCATAAGTAGAAATCACACATATGGATTTGCGTTAGTATACGCATCAAAAGTCACAATGCAAAGTTACATCTCACTTTTCTATTTTTTGCGTAATTGGATAAAACTGATCGGAATTCCGATTAAAGCCGAAGTCATGCCGGGAAAAACATTTGAATTGAATTTTCTGCCAACTTACAAGAAAATACTTTGAATTTCTTACAAACCAGCTTGTAAGGTTGCTAGCCAACTAGCCTGCTAACGTTTGACCCTGCTCGTCATCTATGAACTGCTTGAAGAACGATCTGCCCTTAATGGCCATGTACTTATAATCTCCACTCAGCACTGGCCACCCCTCAGAGCCTGGTTCCTCTCTAGGTTTCTTCATAGGTTCCTCCCTTTCTCGGGAGTTTTTCCTAGCCACTGTGCTTCTACATCTGCATTGCTTGCTCTCTGGTGTTTTAGGCTGGGTTTCTGTATAGCACTTTGTGACATCTGCTGATGTAAAAAGGGCTTTATAAATACATACGTTTTATATACAGTAGCCTATTGCACAGGGGAATGTGTAGGGGAAGTAAGAAGTTAAATATTACCTAGTGGTTAAGAGCGTTGGGCCAGTAAACAAAAAGGTCAAACCAACTAGGTGTAAAATCTGTTGATGTGACCTTGAGCAAGGCACTTAATCCTCATTGCTACTTTAAGTCACTCTGGACAAGAGCGTTTACTAAATGACTAAAATGAATTGGATGATCTGTGCTATGGCTGTGATAAATGGAACATTTTTCTTAACGTTTAAACAGGCTTTTAAAAAAATGTTTTATCGGTTTTCCGTTAAAATGACACGAACAAATGAAATTCCCTGTGATTTCATAATGCAAATGGTCGCGTGAGCTAACTAGCTGACCTACAAGGAACGTTTCGAATTGGCCATCCATTTTTTGGCCTACCTTATTCGCTGTTCTCTCATCTGGCAACGGTGGACTCACACACACACAAGTCATAGGCTGCATGTGAAGTGCTTTAGCATATTTACCATTTTATTTTACAGATTAAGCAGCTGCGCAATTTAACGGAAACATTCATTTCCAGTCGCATTTTTAAGACTATTGAAAACTGAATTTAAGACATTTTAAGGCCTTTAATTTAAATAAATGAATTTAAGAGTTTAAGACTAAGGACCTGCGGATACCCTGATTAGAAAAACCTTAAATTTTTTTGATTGTTATAGTTATCGTCCAGCAGGGCTGGGCTGTCTAGACCAGTAGGGCTGGACTGGGTTGGGCTGGGCTGTCTAGACCAGTAGGGCTGGGTTGGGCTGGGCTGTCTAGACCAGTAGGGCTGGGCTGGGCTGGGCTGTCTAGACCAGTAGGGCTGGGCTGGGCTGTCTAGACTGGCTGGGTTGGGCTGGGCTGTCTAGACCAGTAGGGCTGGGCTGTCTAGACCAGTAGGGCTGGGCTGTCTAGACCAGTAGGGCTGGGCTGTCTAGACCAGTAGGGCTGGGCTGTCTAGACCAGTAGGGTTGGGCTGGGCTGTCTAGACTGGCTGGGTTGGGCTGTCTAGACCAGTAGGGCTGGACTGGGCTGGGCTGTCTAGACCAGTAGGGCTGGGCTATCTAGACCAGTAGGGCTGGGCTGTCTAGGCCAGTAGGGCTGGGTTGGGCTGAGCTGTCTAGACCAGTAGGGTTGGGCTGGGCTGTCTAGACCAGTAGGGCTGGGTTGGGCTGGGCTGTTTAGACCAGTAGGGCTGGGCTGGGCTGGGCTGTTTAGACCAGTAGGGCTGGGCTGTCTAGACCAGTAGGGCTGGGTTGGGCTGGGCTGTCTAGGCCAGTAGGGCTGGGTTGGGCTGAGCTGAGTTGAACGTACGCTAGGGCTGGCTAGCTGCCTCACCGTGGGTTGCATCCGAACCCAAGATCAAGTGTGAAAGACCATGGATGGAATGGAGCGAGGCCTAGCTGTGGACAGAAGGGGATGAGTGATTGAAAAAGAAAGCGAGAGGCCAAAACCACAGGACTGGGAGAGTGAGAGACCAAAACCACAGGACTGGGAGAGTGAGTGACCTAAACCACAGGACTGGGAGAGTGAGAGACCAAAACCACAGGACTGGGAGAGTGAGAGACCAAAACCACAGGACTGGGAGAGTGAGAGACCAAAACCACAGGACTGGGAGAGTGAGAGACCAAAACCACAGGACTGGGAGAGTGAGAGGCCAAAACCACAGGACTGGGAGAGTGAGAGACCTAAACCACAGGACTGGGAGAGTGAGAGACCAAAACCACAGGACTGGGAGAGTGAGTGATGTAGTGAGAGCATGCTCCGAGCGAGCTTCACTGACACCACAGTGAATCTCTCTGCCAGGGAAACTGCAGAGGCCCCTTGGGGCTCCTCACAGTGTGTGTGTGATTGTGTGTGTGTGTGTGTGTGTGTGTGTGTGTGTGTGTGTGTGTGTGTGTGTGTGTGTGTGTGTGTGTGTGTGTGATTGTGTGTGTGTGTGTGTGTGATTGTGTTCAGATCAGCTCGCCTACGTAGACAAACTACACGTCCACATCTGTGTCCATCATCATTTTATTCTTGTTGGACGGGGACAAAAACAAGCCGGGGTAAAAGCAACGGGCTTTTCTGACAACCTGTGTTGGACCGAGTGAATCAAGAGATCTGAGCGAGAAGGGCTTTCTCAGTTGGCTTAGCAACCAATTGTTTCAAACAGCGTGGCAGAGCTATAATGTTTCAAACAGCGTGGCAGAGCTATATTGTTCCAAACAGCGTGGCAGAGCTATATTGTTCCAAACAGCGTGGCAGAGCTATATTGTTTCAAACAGCGTGGCAGAGCTATATTGTTTCAAACAGCGTGGCAGAGCTATATTGTTTCAAACAGCGTGGCAGAGCTATATTGTTTCAAACAGCGTGGCAGAGCTATATTGTTTCAAACAGCGTGGCAGAGCTATATTGTTCCAAACAGCGTGGCAGAGCTATATTGTTTCAAACAGCGTGGCAGAGCTATATTGTTTCAAACAGCGTGGCAGAGCTATATTGTTTCAAACAGCGTGGCAGAGCTATATTGTTTCAAACAGCGTGGCAGAGCTATATTGTTTCAAACAGCGTGGCAGAGCTATATTGTTTCAAACAGCGTGGCAGAGCTATATTGTTTCAAACAGCGTGGCAGAGCTATATTGTTCCAAACAGCGTGGCAGAGCTATATTGTTCCAAACAGCGTGGCAGAGCTATATTGTTCCAAACAGCGTGGCAGAGCTATATTGTTCCAAACAGCGTGGCAGAGCTATATTGTTTCAAACAGCGTGGCAGAGCTATATTGTTTCAAACAGCGTGGCAGAGCTATATTGTTTCAAACAGCGTGGCAGAGCTATATTGTTTCAAACAGCGTGGCAGAGCTATATTGTTTCAAACAGCGTGGCAGAGCTATATTGTTTCAAACAGCGTGGCAGAGCTATATTGTTTCAAACAGCGTGGCAGAGCTATATTGTTTCAAACAGCGTGGCAGAGCTATATTGTTTCAAACAGCGTGGCAGAGCTCCATTGTTTCAAACAGCGTGGCAGAGCTATATTGTTTCAAACAGCGTGGCAGAGCTATATTGTTTCAAACAGCGTGGCAGAGCTCCATTGTTTCAAACAGCGTGGCAGAGCTATATTGTTTCAAACAGCGTGGCAGAGCTCCATTGTTTCAAACAGCGTGGCAGAGCTATATTGTTTCAAACAGCGTGGCAGAGCTCCATTGTTTCAAACAGCGTGGCAGAGCTATATTGTTTCAAACAGCGTGGCAGAGCTATATTGTTTCAAACAGCGTGGCAGAGCTCCATTGTTTCAAACAGCGTGGCAGAGCTATATTGTTTCAAACAGCGTGGCAGAGCTCCATTGTTTCAAACAGCGTGGCAGAGCTATATTGTTCCAAACAGCGTGGCAGAGCTATATTGTTTCAAACAGCGTGGCAGAGCTATATTGTTTCAAACAGCGTGGCAGAGCTATATTGTTTCAAACAGCGTGGCAGAGCTCCATTGTTTCAAACAGCGTGGCAGAGCTATATTGTTTCAAACAGCGTGGCAGAGCTATATTGTTTCAAACAGCGTGGCAGAGCTATATTGTTTCAAACAGCGTGGCAGAGCTATATTGTTTCAAACAGCGTGGCAGAGCTATATTGTTTCAAACAGCGTGGCAGAGCTATATTGTTTCAAACAGCGTGGCAGAGCTCCATTGTTTCAAACAGCGTGGCAGAGCTCCATTGTTTCAAACAGCGTGGCAGAGCTATATTGTTTCAAACAGCGTGGCAGAGCTATATTGTTTCAAACAGCGTGGCAGAGCTATATTGTTTCAAACAGCGTGGCAGAGCTATATTGTTTCAAACAGCGTGGCAGAGCTATATTGTTTCAAACAGCGTGGCAGAGCTATATTGTTTCAAACAGCGTGGCAGAGCTATATTGTTTCAAACAGCGTGGCAGAGCTCCATTGTTTCAAACAGCGTGGCAGAGCTATATTGTTTCAAACAGCGTGGCAGAGCTCCATTGTTTCAAACAGCGTGGCAGAGCTATATTGTTTCAAACAGCGTGGCAGAGCTCCATTGTTTCAAACAGCGTGGCAGAGCTATATTGTTTCAAACAGCGTGGCAGAGCTCCATTGTTTCAAACAGCGTGGCAGAGCTATATTGTTTCAAACAGCGTGGCAGAGCTCCATTGTTTCAAACAGCGTGGCAGAGCTCCATTGTTTCAAACAGCGTGGCAGAGCTATATTGTTCCAAACAGCGTGGCAGAGCTATATTGTTTCAAACAGCGTGGCAGAGCTATATTGTTTCAAACAGCGTGGCAGAGCTATATTGTTTCAAACAGCGTGGCAGAGCTATATTGTTTCAAACAGCGTGGCAGAGCTATATTGTTTCAAACAGCGTGGCAGAGCTATATTGTTTCAAACAGCGTGGCAGAGCTATATTGTTTCAAACAGCGTGGCAGAGCTATATTGTTTCAAACAGCGTGGCAGAGCTCCATTGTTTCAAACAGCGTGGCAGAGCTATATTGTTTCAAACAGCGTGGCAGAGCTCCATTGTTTCAAACAGCGTGGCAGAGCTCCATTGTTTCAAACAGCGTGGCAGAGCTCCATTGTTTCAAACAGCGTGGCAGAGCTATATTGTTTCAAACAGCGTGGCAGAGCTATATTGTTTCAAACAGCGTGGCAGAGCTATATTGTTTCAAACAGCGTGGCAGAGCTATATTGTTTCAAACAGCGTGGCAGAGCTCCATTGTTTCAAACAGCGTGGCAGAGCTATATTGTTTCAAACAGCGTGGCAGAGCTATATTGTTTCAAACAGCGTGGCAGAGCTCCATTGTTTCAAACAGCGTGGCAGAGCTCCATTGTTTCAAACAGCGTGGCAGAGCTATATTGTTTCAAACAGCGTGGCTGAGCTATATTGTTTCAAACAGCGTGGCAGAGCTCCATTGTTTCAAACAGCGTGGCAGAGCTCCATTGTTTCAAACAGCGTGGCAGAGCTATATTGTTTCAAACAGCGTGGCAGAGCTATATTGTTTCAAACAGCGTGGCAGAGCTATATTGTTTCAAACAGCGTGGCAGAGCTATATTGTTTCAAACAGCGTGGCAGAGCTATATTGTTTCAAACAGCGTGGCAGAGCTATATTGTTTCAAACAGCGTGGCAGAGCTATATTGTTTCAAACAGCGTGGCAGAGCTATATTGTTTCAAACAGCGTGGCAGAGCTATATTGTTTCAAACAGCGTGGCAGAGCTATATTGTTTCAAACAGCGTGGCAGAGCTATATTGTTTCAAACAGCGTGGCAGAGCTATATTGTTCCAAACAGCGTGGCAGAGCTATATTGTTTCAAACAGCGTGGCAGAGCTATATTGTTCCAAACAGCGTGGCAGAGCTATATTGTTCCAAACAGCGTGGCAGAGCTATATTGTTTCAAACAGCGTGGCAGAGCTATATTGTTTCAAACAGCGTGGCAGAGCTATATTGATAGATATTTCACTCCTCACAGCTTTCTCCACTCGCACATTTTTCCATTGTTCTTTGTCCAAACGCCACAAAATTCTACAGCCCACCCCCCCCAAAAAACTGGCTTGTGTTCAAAGTTAATTTAATCCCCAAATCATAACACATTAAATCAAAAAATGTCCGGGAGTAGACGCCTGTAACTGTGGCAACCCCACAATGGGGGAGCGAGCGCGGGTCTTGGCCTGTGTGTGTGTGTGTGTCAGGGTGGCTGGAGGGTTCAGGGGCCTCTCCTCCCCTGCCTACACTCCTCCCTGTCAGGTCCAGCATGGGGTTGCTCATTGATCTACACAACACTCTATACATACCGCACGGGAAAGAAAGGTCAGCATTTGGTAGTGAAATATCGCGAACCAACTAACGCGACCCACTTTAATGAAGGCAGCTGTGGATATGCAGCTGACGTGTTGAGTGATGTGTAAATGCACCACTGAGGGGGAAAACATGTAGAATATATTGACTATTACAAACTGGGTGGTTCGAGCCCTGAATGCTGATTGGCTGACAGCCGTGGTATACCACGGGTATGACAAAACATATTTTTACTGTTGTAATTACGTTGGTAACCAGTTTATAATAGCAATAAGGCACCTCAGCGGTTTGTGATATATGGCCAATATACCACGGCTATGGGATGTTCTTAAGCACGACGCAACGCAGAGTGCCTTGGCCGTGATATACCCCCTCGTACCTCATTGCTTAAATAATCTCTCTTTCTGGCACTACAGGGAGTGCACATTGTCTTGATTTGCATACGAGTACGTCGGAAGACAGGGTGTGGATAAATCCTAAGACGTTTTAATCATGTAACGATAAACAGTCACAGCGATACACACGCGCTTCCGGAACGTTCAGCTTCTAACAACAGGTATTAAATAGCCCCCCTCCTTAAACAGATGAAGTGGTCAAGGCTCTCCTTCCATACACACGGCATCTCTCTCTGTCCTGCACTGAAGTGGACGCTGTTCAGCCTTGATGTCTACAGTCTATTGCTCCCAGTGCTTAATCTCTATGTCAGGTGAGGAGGGGGCTGCTGCTGAGGTAGGGTGAGACCTGGGGGGAGCAACACAGTGACACCTCAAACAAGGCACTGAATCATTACTGGACAGAGAGGAGGAAGAAGGGGGGGAGATGAGAACCAGCTAGTCACTATCTCTCAGCTTCCCCAGTCACATCTCCTGCTCTGCAGCCGCCACAGGGTGAACTGTGTGTGTTGATCTAACCA
Organism: Salmo salar; assembly: GCF_965601325.2. Taxonomy (NCBI): domain Eukaryota; kingdom Metazoa; phylum Chordata; class Actinopteri; order Salmoniformes; family Salmonidae; genus Salmo; species Salmo salar. The sequence continues at coordinate 44,136,864 of NC_138313.1, forward strand.
CATCGTGGCGGCGGGGGTCATGGAATGCGTGGGGGCACGTGGGCACGCCTGCAGCCAAACCAGGAGTCAGACAGCACCTCCTCACTGAGGACCAGGAGTCAGACAGCACCGCCTCACTGAGGACCAGGAGTCAGACAGCACCTCCTCACTGAGGACCAGGAGTCAGACAGCACCTCCTCACTGAGGACCAGGAGTCAGACAGCACCACCTCACTGAGGACCAGGAGTCAGACAGCACCGCCTCACTGAGGACCAGGAGTCAGACAGCACCACCTCACTGAGGACCAGGAGTCAGACAGCACCGCCTCACTGAGGACCAGGAGTCAGACAGCACCACCTCACTGAGGACCAGGAGTCAGACAGCACCGCCTCACTGAGGACCAGGAGTCAGACAGCACCTCCTCACTGAGGACCAGGAGTCAGACAGCACCTCCTCACTGAGGACCAGGAGTCAGACAGCACCACCTCACTGAGGACCAGGAGTCAGACAGCACCGCCTCCCTGAGGACCAGGAGTCAGACAGCACCACCTCACTGAGGACCAGGAGTCAGACAGCACCGCCTCACTGAGGACCAGGAGTCAGACAGCACCGCCTCATTGAGGACCAGGAGTCAGACAGCACCACCTCACTGAGGACCAGGAGTCAGACAGCACCACCTCACTGAGGACCAGGAGTCAGACAGCACCACCTCACTGAGGACCAGGAGTCAGACAGCACCACCTCACTGAGGACCAGGAGTCAGACAGCACCACCTCACTGAGGACCAGGAGTCAGACAGCACCACCTCACTGAGGACCAGGAGTCAGACAGCACCACCTCATAGAGGACCAGGAGTCAGACAGCACCGCCTCACTGAGGACCAGGAGTCAGACAGCACCTCCTCACTGAGGACCAGGAGTCAGACAGCACCACCTCATAGAGGACCAGGAGTCAGACAGCACCACCTCACTGAGGACCAGGAGTCAGACAGCACCTCCTCACTGAGGACCAGGAGTCAGACAGCACCTCCTCATAGAGGATCTTTCCCGTCCTCTCGAAACAGAAAGGTTTGTAAGTGACTGTAAGCTACTTTGTGGATAAGCTGTGTTCCAACCCCAGCACTGAATCATTAAAGACAGTCTGGTGCTGCACAGTGCTTCAGTTTAAACACATTAGCATCCCTGAGGGGGAAAAGCATGTCCGAGCAGGCGGGCTAGCTGTGCCTGTGCCGAGGACGACAGATCTGAAGGTTTTGGTGAAATGAGATGTTTTTTAATCTGTAATGGCTAACTGCTGAAAATGAGGAGGCGGCGACGGCAGCGGTTTCCTTTCTTCCATTACTGAGCGAGGGAGAAGGGCAGACGAGCAGGCTATAGAGGGTAGACCGACTCACTGTGAACACACAAAGCAGACAAGACCCTCGGCCCCTGGAATGCTGATGAGCTATCTCCCATTGTAGGCGGTGGTTTCACTCACAGAAAAACTGCCAAATGCACCTCTTTGAAGAATGTCTCTTCTGCATTAATGAATGAATTATATATCCGAAGAGAGGCTTACAATTCATACCAGTTGTACTTATGGCAGCGGATAAAAGAAAACTAAACATCTTGCTTTTCCTCCTCATGACATTTTATCGGGAGGCCCTACATAAAATAAAAGGCCCCAGGATGTGTGGGTGAGCACACTGAAATCACACACAAAAAAATGAAGAAATCCCAGGCAACACATTTCCCTTTTTCCACAAAAAGAGAAAATATATAGGGTTTTTTCACACAAAAAATTGCTCTGGTCCCTTCCCATAACAATAAATAACCTAGTACTTGTACAGTGTTTTTACCCAAAGACGCTTTACAATAGACAACTACAAGGAAACCAAACCCCCCCAAACAGAGACTATAGCAACATAATATCCCTGTGTTCCCTCAGCCCATAGAACAACCCTTACCGTCCTCGGTCTCCTGCCAGACGATACCCTCCAGGTTAACGCTGGTCCCAGGCTCGCAGGGCCCCAGACACTCGGGCTCCGTGGCCAAGGCCATGTCTGTCGTGTTGGACGCCACTGAGCGCGTGCGCACCATGATCTGCTCACAGGGTGAGGCGATGCTGTCATTGCTGTTGCCCACCGGCACCATGAGATGGAGGGGTGGAGTGGCGGGCGTGGAGACTGGAGACTCCATCTGGGAGAAAAGAGATACCATGATAAACAAAAGCTGACATAGACCACACAAAAGCTGACATAGACCACACAAAAGCTGACATAGACCACACAAAAGCTGACATAGACCACACAAAAGGAGGCCGTTCCTACGTTACGATAGGCACAACAAAATGTGAAGGGTGGCAAGTATTGATAAGAATAGAGTTCAGATACAGTGATAGTCATAGCATTCCTTGCTTGTTGTTGGCAGCGGTGGCAGGGCATTTCCCCTGCTCTGTGAATGTTGAACATTACTTGTTGTTGGCAGCGGTGGCAGGGCATTTCCCCTGCTCTGTGAATGTTGAACATTACTTGTTGTTGGCAGTGGTGGCAGGGCATTTCCCCTGCTCTGTGAATGTTGAACATTACTTGTTGTTGGCAGCGGTGGCAGGGCATTTCCCCTGCTCTGTGAATGTTGAACATTACTTGTTGTTGGCAGCGGTGGCAGGGCATTTCCCCTGCTCTGTGAATGTTGAACATTAGTACCCTAGAGAGTGAAACCCTTCTCTTCAGTATACCGGTTTAACTACAGCATACTGTTCTGGCCTGAGCTCTCAGCCTCTCACAAACCCACTGAACCCCCCCCCCCCCCCCCCGGAAGGCCCAGGATTTGATTTGATAAATAAATGTACCCCACTATTTGGGCAAGCCGAATCAGCTACAGAGCAACCTCATGTAAACGGCTGGCTTTAATAAGGGAGGTCTGACTAGCTTTCCTACAGTGTGAGCTAGTCAGCCATATTCCTGAAAGCTGAGGTGGTAGCACTAGCTTATTTAACCTCCATGGTGGAGGTCATTAACGTCCTCTATGATTATTACTCATGGCTGAGAACTCTTAAGTGCACCAAATCATTCAAAACATAAGTTACGGCTGTAATAAAGCACCTTGTCCGTAGACATTATTTCAAGTTCTTGCTCAGGGTTGCGCGGGGGAGCCAATTTGACAATCTAATTAGTGGTGTTTATTGACTCGACACACATGAAAGTGCAGCGTTTAAAAAGATATCTATTTTACCGCAAAATAAAACCAAGCATAGCAGGGGAACGGCAGAAAGAGAGCAGTTCTTGGTCTATGTTCCAAACAGAACCATTTCCAAACCAAACTTCCAAAGAAAACAGTGCAGTAGATCAATCCACACAATATGAGAAAAGGCAACAATGGAAATAGTTTATATAAATATACTTGAGGTCTTGCTATTTATTTAGCAGTAGCTGTCATTCCGTGAGGTAAGAGGAAATGTACATGGAAACTATTGGGGTCAGGATATGGCAACATCTAGCCTACAACTACACTTAACATATGCTTGCTATTTCGACAACAGTGTGGATGGAACTTTAGGGAGAATTGTTTAAGATTTTACCATTTTTTTAAATCGAACCTTTAACTAGGCAAGTCAGTTAAGAACAAATTCTTATTTTCAATGGCGACCTAGGAACAGTGGGTTAACTGCCTTGTTCAGGGGCAGAATGACAGATTTTTACCTTGTCAGCTCGGGGATTTGATCTAACCACTAGGCAACCTGCCACCCCAATTGCTTGGTGTTGGCTTACTATACAGAGGGGGAGTTGCATGAAGTGGTGTCTGGTGAGTGGAAGAGACTCACCAATCCACTTCAGTCAACCTGGTTTAAAATGTACAGCCTTTGGGAAAAGCCTGTGTGTGTTAGGGAGAAAAAAGGTGAATATATGATTGTATTGCGTGGAGAAACCAGGCGAAGGTCACGCTGTGAGGGACTTAAGCTGGCTAGCCGAAGAGAAGCTGAAACACAGGGCTAATCAACGAGGAAGTGTCAAGTCCAGACCAAATCAGCAGATCTGCAGAGGGGACTGGCCTTTAGTTCCTACCACTTTCCCATGGGACAACAGCCCCTGAGCAAACACATCATCTGCCCTGGAGCTAGTAGAATACGGTGATGAAAACTAGCAACGGACCGGGGCTGTCAGTCAACCACACCCCTAGTAAACACAAATGACATTTTATTTGTCACAAACACATGGTTAGCAGATGTTAATATGAGTGTAGAGAAATGCTTGTGCTTCTAGTTCCGACAGTGCAGTAATATCTAACAAGTAATCTAACAATTCCCCAACAACTACCTAATACACACAAATCTAAAGGGGTGAATGAGAATATGTACATGTAAGTATATGGATGAGCGATGGCTGAGCGGCATAGGCAAGGTGCAATAGATGGTATAAAATACAGTATATATATATATATGACTAATGTAAGATATGTAGACATTATTTAAAGTGACCAGTGATCCATTTATTAAAGTGGCCAGTGATTGGGTCTCAGTGTAAGCAGCAGCCTCTCTGAGTTAGTGATTGCTGTTTAACAGTCTGATGGCCTTGAGATAAAAGCTGTTTTTCAGTCTCTCGGTCCCAGCTTTGATGCACCTGTACTGACCTCACCTTCTGGATGATAGCGGGGTGAACAGGCAGTGGCTCGGGTGGTTGTTGTCCTTGATGATCTTTTTGGCCTTCCTGTGACATCGGGTGCTGTAGGTGTCATGGAGGGCAGGTTGTTTGCCCCCGATGATGCATTGGGCAGACCGCACCACCCTCTGGAGAACCTTGTGGTTGAGGGCGGTGCAGTTGCCGTACCAGGCTGTGATACAGCCTGACAGCATGCTCTCGATTGTGCATCTGTAAAAGTTTGTCAGGATTTTGGGTGACAAGTCAAATTTCTTCAGCCTCCTGAGGTTGAAGAGGCGCCATTGCGCCTTCTTCACCACACTGTCTGTGTGGATGGATCATTTCAGTTTGCCTGTGATGTGTACGCCGAGGAACTTAAAACTTTCCACCTTCTCCACTGCTGTTCCATCGATGTGGATAAGGGGGTGCTCTCTCTGCTGTTACCCAAAGTCCACAATCATCTCATCATCTTTTGTTGACGTTGAGTGAGAGGTTGTTTTCCTGACACACTCCGAGTGCCCTCGCCTCCTCCCTGTAGGCCGTCTCGTCATTGTTGGTAATTAAGCCCACTATTGTGTCGTCTGCAAACTTGATGATTGAGCTGGAGGCGTGCGTGGCCACGCAGCCGTAGGTGTACAGGGAGTACAGGAGGGGGCTGAGCACACACCCTTGTGGGGCCCCAGTGTTGAGGGTCAGCGAAGTGGAGAAGTTGTTTCCTACCTTCACCACCTGGGGGCAGCCTATCAGAAAGTCCAGGACCCAATTGGACAGGGCGGGGTTGAGACCCAGGGCCTCCAGCTTGATGATGAGCTTGGAGAGTACTATGGTGTTGAATGCTGAGCTGTTGTCAATGTAGTCAATGAACAGCATTCTTACATATTCCTTTTGTCCACACACAGCTGTATGTATGAATGGAAACAGAGACGCTGCAACACTCCTTTCTCAAGAATGTACGCCCTTATCGTAGACAAACCCCTGTGACGGCATTGCTTCCGTTGTCAACTTTTCATAGCAAACCTGTTATTTGGGTGTTGTTTAGTGCTGTTGGAGGTTACCTTACAGTGTGTTGAGATGATGTCAGGCCTTGTTTACAGAACAACAGAAGTGCTTCAAGTATGAAAGTACTGATGAGCTCGACCCTACATCATACTCTCATTAGGGGGCTCCGGAGTGGCGCAGCGGTCTAAGGCACTGCATCGCAGTGCTAGAGGCGTCACTACAGACACCCTGGTTCGATTCCAGGCTGTATCACAAACGGCAGCGATTGGGAGTCCAATAGGGCGGAGCGCAATTTGTCGAGCGCCGTCTGGGTTTGGCCGGGGTAGGCAGTCATTGTAAATAAAAATGTGTTCTTAACTGACTTGCCTAGTTAAATAAAGGGGGAAAATTATAATTGGATAAACAAACCCCCATGACGTCATTGCTTACTGACTGGCTAGCCAAACTCATTTTAGTAAAAACCTACCCGTCTTGCTGCATACGGTAAAACAAAAAAACAACAATTGAGAAGGGAAACACTAACTCCAACACAATTTGAAGAGTCTTAAAACATTGCAATGAAAGGAGCTTGGTAAATACAATCCATTATCTGAATGAGAGAAAAGTTGTATGGTGTAAAGAGCGCTTCACACTAAAGTGTGAATGACGCTGCCACTGCAGCGGTGTTGACGATACCGTTAATGACTTCCACACACGTGGTGGATAAGGAGGTATTTACACAATCACTTATCTGGTTTCTTTGACTCTCACAGGCAGCCCAGTAAGCAAAGAGGCTCCACCGTGAGAAGGGGGAGTTGGAGGAACTAGGAAGAGGGGTGTAGACGAGGACGGCAACAAAATGACATATATATATATACATACATACATTTAGCATACACTCTTATCCAGAGCGACTTACAGTAGTGAATGCATACAATTTCGTACTGGTCCCCCATGGCAATCGAACCCACAACCCTGGTGTTACAAACACCATGCTCTACCAACTGAGCCACACGGGAACATTTGTTAGTATTGAGACTCTCGCTGTGTGTTTTGGCAGTTAACCTCTTGGGGCTAGGTGGGACGCTAGCGTGCCACCCGTGGTGCACTCCATCAACAGCAGGTGCATTTCAAGAGCGGCAAATTTGAATCCAAATAAATGTCAAAATTCAAATTTTTCAAAAATACAACTATGTTACACCATTTGAAAGATAAACATCTCCTTAATCTAACCACGTTTTACGATTTCAAAAAGGTTTTACGGCGAAAGCATAAATTTAGAGTATGTTAGGACAGTACATTTACAAGAGTTGTGTGTAATGTTTTGTCAAGTCAAAGACAGGGTCACCAAAACCATAAAACCAGCTAAAATGATGCACTAACCTTTTACAATCTCCATCAGATGACACTCCTAGGACATTATGTTAGACAATGCATGCATTTTTAGTTCTATCAAGTTCATATTTATATCGAAAAACAGCGTTTTACTATGGCATTGATGTTGAGGAAATCGTTTCCCTCCAATAACCGGCAGTCAAGTCAGCGTCACAAATTAAATAATTAAAATTAGAAAACATTGGTAAAATATTATATTGTCATTTAAAGAATTATAGATTTACATCTCTTGAACGCAATCAACTTGCCAGATTTAAAAATAACCTTACTGGGAAATCACACTTGGCAATAATCTGAGCACTGTGCCCAGAAAAATACGCGTTGCGATACAGACTAGACGTCATGTTGGGGAGATCTAAAATCGAAAATACTATGTAAATAATCCATTACCTTTGATTCTCTTCATCAGATGTCACTTCCAGGTATCACAGGTCCATAACGAATGTAGTTTTGTTCAAAAAAGCTCATCATTTATGTCCAAAAATCTCCGTCTCGTTAGCACATGATGTAAGCCAGCCGGACTTCTCGTCATGAACGAGGGGAAAAAATATATTTCCGTTCGTTCAAACATGTCAAACGTTGTATAGCATAAATCATTAGGGCCTTTTTTAACCAGAACATGAATAATATTCAAGGTGGACGAATGCATACTCTTTTATAACGTATTGGAACGAGGGTACCCAACATGAACTAGCACGCCAGGTGTCTAATGGGACATCACCGTTCCATGGCTCTTGTTCGGTCAGATCTCCCTCCAGAAGACTCAAAACACTTTGTAAAGGCTGGTGACATCTAGTGGAAGCAATAGGAAGTGCCAAAATATTCCTAAACCCCTGTGTTTTTCAATGGGATAGGTTTAAAGTCAATACAACACATCAGGTATCCACTTCCTGTCAGAAAATGTCTCAGGGTTTTGCCTGCCAAATGAGTTCTGTTATACTCACAGACACCATTCAAACAGTTTTGGAAACTTTAGAGTGTTTTCTATCCATATATAATAAGTATATGCATATTCTAGTTACTGGGTAGGATTAGTAACCAGATTAAATCGGGTACATTTTTTTTATCCAGACGTGCAAATGCTGCCCCCTAGACCCAACAGGTTAAGCAACAAGCTCCCTGATGAATTGTGCTCAGCGAAGTGGGGCCTTTAATTGGAGCAGCAGCCAGCGCCAGCAGCTTGTACCGGCGGGCCCCCCCCCGGGGAGCTCTGGTACTGCCTCTTTAAAAGGCCCTCATCGTCAGGGAGATCATTGAGCCCTCAGAGAATATCAGAGATGGCGCTGGAGATGAATGAGGAAGGCATCATATAGCCAACGATCATGCATTGATGAGCACCCCAAACAACCACTTTATCAGGGAATTTAGATGAAGATAATTCATTGAGATAATTCTGGAAAGACAGGACTGAGACACTGATTGTTGCTATGCCGCTGGTTTAATCATGCCAGTTGTGAATGTTGTCGCAGCAAGGCTGGCAGGCAGACGCACAAGGAGGACTCGTCTATGATTAGCATCCCAGAGAGCGTCACTCTGTCAGGCAAAGCCAAATGCTCCGGACTGAGGAAAAACTCCTGTGGTTATGTGAACACTCACTCGGTGGTTGTCCTCTGATGCTAAATTCAACATCTCTCTCACTGGCTCCATCTCCATGCTGGTTGACTCTGCAGCTCCCTGGATTTACAGGCTGGCTACTAAACATTCTACTGCCACACTGTTAGCAAAGGCTGTGAGGAGTCTGTCCAGGGCCTGACGAGGTGACTCATTACCCACACCTTTTAGGGAACAGTTCATTACCCACACCCTGTAGGGAACAGTTCATTACCCACACCCTGTAGGGAACAGTTCATTACCCACACCCTGTAGGGAACAGTTCATTACCCACACCCTGTAGGGAACAGTTCATTACCCACACCCTGTAGGGAACAGTTCATTACCCACACCCTGTAGGGAACAGTTCATTACCCACACCCTGTAGGGAACAGTTCATTACCCACACCTTTTAGGGAACAGTTCATTACCCACACCCTGTAGGGAACAGTTCATTACCCACACCCTGTAGGGAACAGTTCATTACCCACACCCTGTAGGGAACAGTTCATTACCCACACCCTGTAGGGAACAGTTCATTACCCACACCCTGTAGGGAACAGTTCATTACCCACACCTTTTAGGGAACAGTTCATTACCCACACCCTGTAGGGAACAGTTCATTACCCACACCCTGTAGGGAACAGTTCATTACCCACACCCTGTAGGGAACAGTTCATTACCCACACCCTGTAGGGAACAGTTCATTACCCACACCCTGTAGGGAACAGTTCATTACCCACACCCTGTAGGGAACAGTTCATAACCCACACCCTGTAGGGAACAGTTCATTACCCACACCCTGTAGGGAACAGTTCATTACCCACACCCTGTAGGGAACAGTTCATTACCCACACCTTTTAGGGAACAGTTCATTACCCACACCCTGTAGGGAACAGTTCATTACCCACACCCTGTAGGGAACAGTTCATTACCCACACCCTGTAGGGAACAGTTCATTACCCACACCTTTTAGGGAACAGTTCATTACCCACACCCTGCAGGGAACAGTTCATTACCCACACCCTGCAGGGAACAGTTCATTACCCACACCCTGTAGGGAACAGTTCATTACCCACACCCTGTAGGGAACAGTTCATTACCCACACCCTGTAGGGAACAGTTCATTACCCACACCTTTTAGGGAACAGTTCATTACCCACACCCTGTAGGGAACAGTTCATTACCCACACCTTTTAGGGAACAGTTCATTACCCACACCCTGTAGGGAACAGTTCATTACCCACACCCTGTAGGGAACAGTTCATTACCCACACCCTGTAGGGAACAGTTCATTACCCACAACAGTCAGGGTGTCGCGCCCCTCCTCCTGGATTACAGTCAGGGTGTCGCGCCACTCCTCCTAGATTACAGTCAGGGTGTCGCGCACAACCGCCCGTCCTCCTGGATTACAGTCAGGGTGTCGCGCACAACCGCCCGTCCTCCTGGATTACAGTCAGGGTGTCGCGCACAACCGCCCGTCCTCCTGGATTACAGTCAGGGTGTCGCGCACAACCGCCCGTCCTCCTGGATTACAGTCAGGGTGTCGCGCTCAGCCACCCGTCCTCCTGGATTACAGTCAGGGTGTCGCGCTCAGCCACCCGTCCTCCTGGATTACAGTCAGGGTGTCGCGCTCAGCCACCCGTCCTCCTGGATTACAGTCAGGGTGTCGCGCTCAGCCACCCGTCCTCCTGGATTACAGTCAGGGTGTCGCGCTCAGCCACCCGTCCTCCTGGATTACAGTCAGGGTGTCGCGCTCAGCCACCCGTCCTCCTGGATTACAGTCAGGGTGTCGCGCTCAGCCACCCGCCCTCCTGGATTACAGTCAGGGTGTCGCGCTCAGCCACCCGCCCTCCTGGATTACAGTCAGGGTGTCGCACTAGGCCACCTGCCCTCCTGGATTACAGTCAGGGTGTCGCACTAGGCCACCCGCCCTCCTGGATTACAGTCAGGGTGTTGCGCTCGGCCACCCGTCCTCCTGGATTAGTCAGAGGCTCAGAACACCGAGCATTTCTCCTCAATTGTCAGCTAGCAAGGCAATGTACGAAAACCCAAGCGAAACGTTATCATAAACTAATGGCTTATTGGTAAGTGTAGGCTCCATAGAGAAGAACGCGGACCAGAAAACGGCATTGGTCTGAGGAATTCTTCTAACCGTCGACTAAAAGCATGCTTACATACCCAAGCTTCAGATTACTCCAAAACAAAGATGCTTACGACTGAAGGGAGAGACCACCAAACACAAACCCACCCTCTAGACTACAGACTTTAGCCTTGCAAAAGAGCAGGGAGGAGGACCAGTCTCTAGCTGTGGGGGAAATGGAAGCAGGAATCTAAATGGATGCATAACCTCAGTGGAAGCTCCAGCTGAAACCTACAACAAAAACATCCATTATTCCTGCCAGTCTTTCTCCTTTTTGTGGGCTCAAGTGGACTATTAGTGGTTCAGCGGTCGTTTTTCTCAGAAAGGTTTTCACTTCGCCAGGCCTGCACACACGCACCATGTGCTTTGTCCACACCCTGCAACTGGGACTCTGAGGTTGTAAAAGGATTGGGTCTGTCCAACGACTCAACGTTTAATCCCAAATAGAAACTTTTTAAAAGGCTTTTCTTTACTGTTCAACATATGATTTAAGTATTGCAAATCATAATTGTGGCAGTGCGCCATGTTAGGAAAGACTGCTGTGGGAATGTTGTCCTATTGGGTAAAAAGCATTGATGAAAACCTCAGCTGTTAATAGGTCTAGGCTCCAATACAACCGCAACACTATTCAGGTAGTAAATGATTGGGGATTGTCTTTAAATCAACATAAAGCTTCACTAAGCTAAATAAGCCCTACCAAAACAGAAACGACAGAACAGCCCTTTACTTTATAAGTCTTTTTAGGGGTAATGCCCCTACCTGCTCATGACGGTCTGCTGAGCCAATGGGCATCATCTCAGGTGTGTCCCCCCAAACCCATCATCAAACAACCATATCCACTTTCACGCTGGCACAGAGGACAATCAATGCTCCCTTAGGAAAACAATCACAAAAAACTAAACAAGGGGAAGCGAGGAAAAGAGGTCTGGAAAAACGGTCTGAAAAAAAGGTAAGCGTAGAGGCCGAAGAGAACTGGTATAATAGGAATGGAATCTCCCAGAAACACAACATTTGGTTTTGGCAGGAGAGTGTGTTACAGCTTAAATTCCATTGAGTTCACAGAACATTCCTGCTCACCCTCCCACCCCCTCCTTTCCACAACAGAGTAAGTGTTTCAAATTCAGGACCAGATCCCTGAGGCCCCTGGATGGGTGATGTCACCTTCCCAACATCCCTCTGAATGGGACACGCTGGGAGGTGGTGACCAGTCCCTGCTGGGGAGGTTGGAGTCAGGTAGGGGTTAGGAAGCAGAGTTCAGGCCGTGTCAAGAGTCCCCGGTAACCACAGGAGATGGCCCCATCACTGTTCAAAATACATCTGCCATACAAGTCCCCCCCCCACAACATAATGTCAGGGGAGAGAAGCAGAAAAATGTAAAGCGTGACGGAGGAAAACGACGCAGAATCATTTAGATTGTAAGCAGTTAAGCAGACTTGAGGGTCTGTAAACTACACCACAGATGAACGTAACCAATTGAGATACTACAAAAGAGCCTGCTTCAACGTTTAGCCTAAGCATTAGAAACTTAATAAGGCATAAAAATGATTTGACGCAAATTAGAATTGAACAAGAAGAATGGGGAATTAAGCGACAATCCTCAATCATTTCTTTGAGGGCACATTTGTATTAGTCCACTTGCCTCTTGGCTAATTTGAACTGATTGGAGGCATTCTCCATGTCTTCACAGGCTTAAATTAATCATCGACCCAAGTCGACACATCCTGTTTGCACTGAAAAACAAGCCCAGCTGGAGAGACTCCAGAGCCACATGCTCACCTTTAACCGTACAGTGACCTCCTCCACCTCTGACCACTAACTGACCCAGGTATGCTCACCTTTAACCGTACAGTGACCTCCTCCACCTCTGACCACTAACTGACCCAGGTATGCTCACCTTTAACCGTACAGTGACCTCCTCCACCTCTGACCACTAACTGACCCAGGTATGCTCACCTTTAACCGTACAGTGACCTCCTCCACCTCTGACCACTAACTGACCCAGGTATGCTCACCTTTAACCGTACAGTGACCTCCTCCACCTCTGACCACTAACTGACCCAGGTAGTAAAACGCCTGTTATTGTTATTTATTGTGTTACAATTAAAAACATTAAAACATTTTTTTAATTAAATCACATTTTTCTTGTTATCTCTGCATTGTTGTGAAAGCCCTCGTAGGTAAGCATTTCACATTAAAGTCTACACCTGTTCTATTTGGCGCACTTGATCAAATTTGATTTGACATGAATATGTGACAACGTGCCTAGGGAACATGACTACCTGAATGCTAACCCAATCCACAGTAATCTATTCACATGACTACCTGAATGCTAACCCAATCCACAGTAATCTATTCACATGACTACCTGAATGCTAACCCAATCCACAGTAATCTATTCACATGACTACCTGAATGCTAACCCAATCCACAGTAATCTATTCACATGACTACCTGAATGCTAACCCAATCCACAGTAATCTATTCACATGACTACCTGAATGCTAACCCAATCCACAGTAATCTATTCACATGACTATGACTACCTGAATGCTAACCCAATCCACAGTAATCTATTCACATGACTACCTGAATGCTAACCCAATCCACAGTAATCTATTCACATGACTACCTGAATGCTAACCCAATCCACAGTAATCTATTCACATGACTACCTGAATGCTAACCCAATCCACAGTAATCTATTCACATGACTACCTGAATGCTAACCCAATCCACAGTAATCTATTCACATGACTACCTGAATGCTAACCCAATCCACAGTAATCTATTCACATGACTATCTGAATGCTAACCCAATCCACAGTAATCTATTCACATGACTACCTGAATGCTAACCCAATCCACAGTAATCTACTCACATGACTACCTGAATGCTAACCCAATCCACAGTAATCTATTCACATGACTACCTGAATGCTAACCCAATCCACAGTAATCTACTCACATGACTACCTGAATGCTAACCCAATCCACAGTAATCTATTCACATGACTACCTGAATGCTAACCCAATCCACAGTAATCTACTCACATGACTACCTGAATGCTAACCCAACGACGGTAATCTATTCACATGACTACCTGAATGCTAACCCAATCCACAGTAATCTATTCACATGACTACCTGAATGCTAACCCAATCCACAGTAATCTATTCACATGACTACCTGAATGCTAACCCAATCCACGGTAATCTATTCACATGACTACCTGAATGCTAACCCAATCCACAGTAATCTATTCACATGACTACCTGAATGCTAACCCAATCCACAGTAATCTATTCACATGACTACCTGAATGCTAACCCAATCCACAGTAATCTATTCACATGACTACCTGAATGCTAACCCAATCCACAGTAATCTATTCACATGACTACCTGAATGCTAACCCAATCCACAGTAATCTATTCACATGACTACCTGAATGCTAACCCAATCCACAGTAATCTATTCACATGACTACCTGAATGCTAACCCAATCCACAGTAATCTATTCACATGACTACCTGAATGCTAACCCAATCCACAGTAATCTACTCACATGACTACCTGAATGCTAACCCAATCCACAGTAATCTATTCACATGACTACCTGAATGCTAACCCAATCCACAGTAATCTATTCACATGACTATCTGAATGCTAACCCAATCCACAGTAATCTATTCACATGACTATCTGAATGCTAACCCAACGACGGTAATCTATTCACATGACTACCTGAATGCTAACCCAATCCACAGTAATCTATTCACATGACTACCTGAATGCTAACCCAATCCACAGTAATCTATTCACATGACTACCTGAATGCTAACCCAATCCACAGTAATCTATTCACATGACTACCTGAATGCTAACCCAATCCACAGTAATCTATTCACATGACTATCTGAATGCTAACCCAACGACGGTAATCTATTCACATGACTACCTGAATGCTAACCCAATCCACGGTAATCTATTCACATGACTACCTGAATGCTAACCCAACGACGGTAATCTATTCACATGACTACCTGAATGCTAACCCAATCCACAGTAATCTACTCACATGACTACCTGAATGCTAACCCAATCCACAGTAATCTATCACATGACTACCTGAATGCTAACCCAACGACGGTAATCTATTCACATGACTACCTGAATGCTAACCCAATCCACAGTAATCTATTCACATGACTACCTGAATGCTAACCCAATCCACAGTAATCTATCACATGACTACCTGAATGCTAACCCAACGACGGTAATCTATTCACATGACTACCTGAATGCTAACCCAATCCACAGTAATCTATTCACATGACTACCTGAATGCTAACCCAATCCACAGTAATCTATTCACATGACTACCTGAATGCTAACCCAACGACGGTAATCTATTCACATGACTACCTGAATGCTAACCCAATCCACAGTAATCTATTCACATGACTACTGAATGCTAACCCAACCACGTAATCTATTCACATGACTACCTGAATGCTAACCCAACCACGTAATCTATTCACATGACTACCTGAATGCTAACCCAACCACGTAATCTATTCACATGACTACCTGAATGCTAACCCAATCCACAGTAATCTATTCACATGACTACCTGAATGCTAACCCAATCCACAGTAATCTACTCACATGACTACCTGAATGCTAACCCAATCCACAGTAATCTACTCACATGACTACCTGAATGCTAACCCAATCCACAGTAATCTACTCACATGACTACCTGAATGCTAACCCAATCCACAGTAATCTACTCACATGACTACCTGAATGCTAACCCAATCCACAGTAATCTACTCACATGACTACCTGAATGCTAACCCAATCCACAGTAATCTATTCACATGACTACCTGAATGCTAACCCAATCCACAGTAATCTATTCACATGACTACCTGAATGCTAACCCAATCCACGGTAATCTATTCACATGACTACCTGAATGCTAACCCAATCCACAGTAATCTATTCACATGACTACCTGAATGCTAACCCAATCCACAGTAATCTATTCACATGACTACCTGAATGCTAACCCAATCCACAGTAATCTATTCACATGACTACCTGAATGCTAACCCAATCCACAGTAATCTATTCACATGACTACCTGAATGCTAACCCAATCCACAGTAATCTATTCACATGACTACCTGAATGCTAACCCAATCCACAGTAATCTATTCACATGACTACCTGAATGCTAACCCAATCCACAGTAATCTACTCACATGACTACCTGAATGCTAACCCAATCCACAGTAATCTACTCACATGACTACCTGAATGCTAACCCAATCCACAGTAATCTACTCACATGACTACCTGAATGCTAACCCAATCCACAGTAATCTACTCACATGACTACCTGAATGCTAACCCAATCCACAGTAATCTACTCACATGACTACCTGAATGCTAACCCAACGACGGTAATCTATTCACATGACTACCTGAATGCTAACCCAATCCACAGTAATCTATTCACATGACTACCTGAATGCTAACCCAATCCACAGTAATCTATTCACATGACTACCTGAATGCTAACCCAATCCACGGTAATCTATTCACATGACTACCTGAATGCTAACCCAATCCACGGTAATCTATTCACATGACTACCTGAATGCTAACCCAATCCACAGTAATCTATTCACATGACTACCTGAATGCTAACCCAATCCACAGTAATCTATTCACATGACTACCTGAATGCTAACCCAATCCACAGTAATCTATTCACATGACTACCTGAATGCTAACCCAATCCACAGTAATCTATTCACATGACTATCTGAATGCTAACCCAATCCACAGTAATCTATTCACATGACTACCTGAATGCTAACCCAATCCACAGTAATCTACTCACATGACTACCTGAATGCTAACCCAATCCACAGTAATCTATTCACATGACTACCTGAATGCTAACCCAATCCACAGTAATCTATTCACATGACTATCTGAATGCTAACCCAATCCACAGTAATCTATTCACATGACTATCTGAATGCTAACCCAACGACGGTAATCTATTCACATGACTACCTGAATGCTAACCCAATCCACAGTAATCTATTCACATGACTACCTGAATGCTAACCCAATCCACAGTAATCTATTCACATGACTACCTGAATGCTAACCCAATCCACAGTAATCTATTCACATGACTACCTGAATGCTAACCCAATCCACAGTAATCTATTCACATGACTATCTGAATGCTAACCCAACGACGGTAATCTATTCACATGACTACCTGAATACTAACCCAACGACGGTAATCTATTCACATGACTACCTGAATGCTAACCCAACGACGGTAATCTATTCACATGACTACCTGAATGCTAACCCAATCCACAGTAATCTACTCACATGACTACCTGAATGCTAACCCAATCCACAGTAATCTACTCACATGACTACCTGAATGCTAACCCAATCCACAGTAATCTACTCACATGACTACCTGAATGCTAACCCAATCCACAGTAATCTACTCACATGACTACCTGAATGCTAACCCAATCCACAGTAATCTACTCACATGACTACCTGAATGCTAACCCAACGACGGTAATCTATTCACATGACTACCTGAATGCTAACCCAATCCACAGTAATCTACTCACATGACTACCTGAATGCTAACCCAATCCACAGTAATCTACTCACATGACTACCTGAATGCTAACCCAATCCACAGTAATCTACTCACATGACTACCTGAATGCTAACCCAATCCACAGTAATCTACTCACATGACTACCTGAATGCTAACCCAATCCACAGTAATCTACTCACATGACTACCTGAATGCTAACCCAACGACGGTAATCTATTCACATGACTACCTGAATGCTAACCCAATGACATTAATCTATTCACATGACTACCTGAATGCTAACCCAACGACGGTAATCTATTCACATGACCACACCTGAATGCTAACCCAACAACGGTAATCTATTCACATGACTACCTGAATGCTAACCCAACGACGGTAATCTACTCACATGACTACCTGAATGCTAACCCAATCCACAGTAATCTATTCACATGACTACCTGAATGCTAACCCAACGACGGTAATCTATTCACATGACTACCTGAATACTAACCCAATCCACAGTAATCTATTCACATGACTACCTGAATGCTAACCCAACGACGGTAATCTATTCACATGACTACCTGAATGCTAACCCAACGACGGTAATCTATTCACATGACTACCTGAATGCTAACCCAACGACGGTAATCTACTCACATGACTACCTGAATACTAACCCAACGACGGTAATCTACTCACATAACTACCTGAATACTAACCCAATCCACAGTAATCTATTCACATGACTACCTGAATGCTAACCCAACGACGGTAATCTATTCACATGACTACCTGAATGCTAACAACGACAGTAATCTATTCACATGACTACCTGAATGCTAACAACGACAGTAATCTATTTTAAGGATCTTCCCTTTTCTTCTTCTTGAGGAGAGTATTTGAAACGCCAACACTAATGACTGAAAAGAGACACCTTCCTTAATCTCTCCAATGGCGCAGAAATAGCGTGGCGTTGAACTGAGCGGAGCAAAGTCCATCTTCCATCAATCACTCGTGACCTTTCAACTTAACCCTGTTGGTGTGGACACAGTTTAACTAATCTCACGCTATGTTTAGACGACCTCTAAGCAGCCTTTCAGGTTAGGAGCTCTAATCCCAACTATGCAAACCAGCAGGAACTGAGGACTTAAAGTTGAGGCAATTCAGAGAAGATGACTCAAAAGATCCTTGTGCTCTCAACATCCCCAAACGGCATTCACCACTTTGATGCAGATCAAAGGCTTGATAATGTTTCCTTTTCTGGAACAAATGGCAGAAAAAGCCAGACTTCTCAAACATGTTTAAGACTCAAATTTAAAATGTAAAAAATATATAAATGTAAAAAAGAGCAGGACTATGTCTTCTGGTCATAAAACCAAAACACTTTCACACTAGCAGCCATAAGTGGTTCACCTAATGGCATTACTGAGGGTGTATTGGCTTAGCAGATGTCCTGGGTAACACAGTGTGTCAATTGGCTTTAGCTGTGTTGCCTAAAGTACACCTTTGAACTAAAACCAGGGACGTGGAACACCATGCTAAGAGGAAGGCCCCCAAAAAAATGGTCAAAGACTCCAGTCACCCAAGTCATAGACCGTTCTCTATGCTAACACAGGGCAAGCGGTACCGGAGCGCCAAATCTAGGACCAAAACGCTCCTTAACAGCTTCTACAAATTACTTCGACTAACCTGTACCCCTGCACATTGACTCGGTACCGGTACCCCGTTATTGTTCTGTATAGCGTTGTTATTGTTATGTAATTTTGTGTTACTTTTTTTATTTTTTTATTTTATTTAGTAAATATTTTCTTACCTCTATTTCTTGAACTGCATTGTTGGTTAAGGGCTTGTATGTAAGCATTTCATGGTAAGGTCTACACCTGTGTGTATTCGGCGCATGTGTCAAATAACAGTTGATTTGAAATCTAGAATATGTTCGTGCTGTGCATGTCAAACATAAATGTAGGTTACATCATTTTATCCACATCAAAGGGAGACAATTTATTCACAGCCAATGTTTGCGCTAGCAGTGCCATAGTACGAATCAGGGGGCTCCCATTTTACAGAGACGCTCTCCGTTGCAGGACACAGGGCAATTAATCACTGTGCTGTGGCGATACTGTATAAATCTGTGCCCATTACCCAACAGCAATGTTCCCCAGGGACTGCCACCCAGAGCGCAGAACAGATATCAGCCCACGAAGAGAAGCATGAATTTGAAGTTCAACTTTCTAGAGTTTTCCCTGTTAGTTAACACTATCAACGTTTCCCTTTACTGTGGCAACTGTGATCGAATCAACACAATATTAGCCACTTTCGATGCAACATAACGAAACAAACTATGCAAGAAATGTTGTTGTAGGCAGAACGCAGAGTAGGATTCTATGGCGCAAGACTCAGCCGTACTCTACACAGACCGGTGTGGCATAACCAAATCAGACCTGCGGTAGGCGTATATGCAAATAGACTACTGCCATATATGGATCTGTGCCATTTACATTGAACTGGACTGTGTTTACAGCATGAGCGGTCGTGAGTAGATGCGCTTGTTTTGAGAGCTGCATGTAGCCACGTGGGCACATGTTGTTTATATCCTTTGCCAGTTAGTGAGTTATTAGCTCCGTTGTAGATAATTTGTAGTCAGCAATAGTGGAGTGATTGCTTCTTACAAGAGCACAAAACGTGTACATTTCTAGACATCTTTGAAAAGCGAGTCAGGTAAACACCTTTCTCATCTTAAAGGGACTGATGTATTTTGAGACTGGCTTGAGTAAGATAAGAAGTGAATAGGCAGAGGGTAGCATAATTTGTCTGATTCTCTGTAATAAATGGTATGGGAATAATTACGCATTTTATTTTGTAAAGTGGTTTCTTGGATTTTTAAATCAAATCAAAGTAGTTTATTTGTCACATGCGCCAAATACAACAGGTGTAGACCTTACAGTGAAATGCTTACTTACAGGCTCTAACCAATAGTGCGGGAAAAAAAAGGTGTGTGTGTGTGTGTGTGTGTGTAAGTAAAGAAATAAAACAACAGTAAAAAGACATTTGAAAATAAGAGTAGCATGGCAATATACAGACACCAGTTAGTCAAGCTTATTGAGGTAGTATGTACATGTAGGTATGGTTAAAGTGACTATGTATATATGATGAACAGAGAGTAGCAGTAGCATAAAAAGAGGGGGTTGGCGGGTGGTGGGACAATGCAGATAGCCCGGTTAGCCAATTTGCGGGAGCACTGGTTGGTCGGGCCAATTGAGGTAGTATGTACATGAATGTATAGTTAAAGTGACTATGCATATAAGATAAACAGAGATTAGCAGCAGCGTAAAAGAGGGGTTGGGGGGGGCACACAATGCAAATAGTCCGGGTAACCATTTGGTTACCTGTTCAGGAGTCTTATGGCTTGGGGGTAAAAACTGAGAAGCCTTTCTGTCCTAGACCTGGCACTCTGGTACCGCTTGCCATGCGGTAGTAGAGAGAACAGTCTGTGGCTGGGGTCTTTGACAATTTTTAGGGCCTTCCTCTGACACCGCCTGGTATAGAGGTCCTGGATGGCAGGAAGCTTGGCCCCAGTTTTGTACTGGGCCGTACGCACTACCCTCTGTGGTGCCTTGCGTTCGGAGGCCGAGCAGTTGCCGTACCAGGCAGTGATGCAACCAGTCAGGATCCTCTCGATGTTGCAGCTGTAGAACCTTTTGAGGATCTCAGGAACCATGCCAAATCTTTTTAGTTTCCTGAGGGGGAATAGGCTTTGTCGTGCCCTCTTCACGACTGTCTTGGTGTGTTTGGATCATTCTAGTTTGTTGTTGATGTGGACACCAAGGAACTTGAAGCTCTCAACCTACTCCACTACAGCCCCGTCGATGAGAATGGGGGCATGCTCGGTGCTCCTTTTCCTGTAGTCCACAATCATCTCCTTAGTCTTGGTTACGTTGAGGGATAGCTTGTTATTCTGGCACCACCCAGCCAGGTCTTTGACTTCCTCCCTATAGGCTGTCTCGTCGTTGATCAGGCCTACCACTGTTGTGTCGTCAGCAAACTTAATGATGGTGTTGGACTCGTGCCTGGCCATGCAGTCGTGGGTGAACAGGGAGTACACGAGGGGACTGAGCACGCACCCCTGGGGAGCTCCAGTGTTGAGGATCAGCGTGGCAGATGTGTTGCTACCTACCCTTACCATCTGGGGGCGGCCCGTCAGGAAGTCCAGGACCCAGTTGCAGAGGGAGGTGTTTAGTCCCCGGTTCCTTAGCTTAGTGATGAGCTTTGAGGGTACTATGGTGTTGAACGCTGAGCTGTAGTCAATGAATAGCATTCTCACATAGGTGTTCCTTTTGTCCAGGTGGGAAAGGGCAGTGTGGAGTGCAATAGAGATTGCATCATCTGTGGATCTGTTTGGGCAAATTGGAGTGGGTCTAGGGTTTCTGGGATAATGGTGTTGATGTGAGCCATTACCAGCCTTTCAAAGCACTTCATGGCTACGGACATGAGTGCTACGGGTCTGTAGTCATTTAGGCAGGTTGCCTTTGTGTTCTTGGGCACAGGGACTATGATGGTGGTCTGCTTGAAGCATGTTGGTATTACAGACTCAATCAGGGACATGTTGAAAATGTCAGTGAAGACACCTGCCAGTTGGACAGCACATGCCCGGAGCACACGTCCTGGTAATCCGTCAGGCCCCGCAGCCTTGTGTATGTTGACCTGTTTAAAGGTCTTACTCACGTCGGCTACGGAGAGCGTGATCACACAGTCGTCCGGAACAGCTGATGCGCTCATGCATGCCTCAGTGTTGCTTGCCTCGAAGCGAGCATAGAAGTGATTTAGCTCGTCTGGTAGGCTCGTGTCACTGGGCAGCTCGCGGCTGTGCTTCCCTTTGCAGTCTAATAGTTTGCAAGCCCTGCCACATCCGACGAGTGTTGGAGCCGGTGTAGTATGATTCAATCTTAGCCCTGTATTGACACTTTGCCTGTTTGATGGTTCGTCGCAGGGCATAGCGGGATTTCTTGTAAGCTTCCGGGTTAGAATCCCACACCTTGAAAGCGGCAGCTCTATCCTTTAGCTCAGTGCGAATGTTGCCTGTAATCCATGGCTTCTGGTTGGGGTATGTACGTACAGTCACTGTGGGAACGACGTCCTCAATGCACTTATTGATAAAGCTAGTGACTGATGTGGTGTATTCCTCAATGTCATCGGAAGAATCCCGGAACATGTTCCAGTCTGTGATAGCAAAACAGTCCTGTAGTTTAGCATCTGCTTCATCTGACTATTTTTTTTATAGACCGAGTCACTGGTGCTTCCTGCTTTAATTTTTGCTTGTAAGCAGGAATCAGGAGGATAGAGTTGTGGTTGGATTTACCAAATGGAGGGTGAGGGAGAGCTTTGTACGCATCTCTGTGTGTAGAGTGTACACAGTGTCCAGTACAGGTGATCTAGAATTTTTTTCCCTCTGGTTGCACATTTAACATGTTGATAGAGATTTGGTAGAACTGATTTAAGTTTCCCTGCATTAAAGTCTCCGGCCACTAGGAGCGCCGCCTCTGGTTGAGTGGTTTCATATTTGCTTATACAGCTGACTGAGTGCGATCTCAGTGCCAGCATCTGTCTGTGGTGGTAAATAAACAGCCACGAAAAGTATAGCTGAGAACTCTCTAGGCAAGTAGTGTGTCCTGAATTATCACAATATACTCTACTTCAGGCGAGCAAAATCTAGAGACTTCCTTAGATTTCGTGCACCAGCTGTTGTTTACAAATATGCACAGACCGCCCCCCTTGTCTTACCGGAGTGTGCTGTTCTATCCTGCTGGTGCAGTGTATATCCAGCTAGCTCAATATCAATGTCGTCATTCAGCCACGATTCCGTGAAACATAGGATATTACAGTTTTTGGTGTCCCGTTGATAGGATATTCGTGATCGTACCTCGTCTAGTTTATTGTCCAATGATTGCACGTTGGCGAGTAATATTGACGGTAACGGCAGCTTTCCTACTCGCCTTCTCCGGGTCCTGACGAGGCATCCGGCTCTTCGTCCTCTGCGTTGCTTCCTTTTGCGAATAATTGGGATGTCTGTCCTGTGGGGTGTTTGGAGAATATCGTGTGAGTCCTGCTTGTTGTTGTTGTTCTTGTAGAAAAGATATTTGTCTAATCCGAGGTGAGTGATCGCTGTCCTGATATCCAGAAGCTCTTTTCTGCCGTAAGATACGGTTGCAGAAACATTATGTACAAAATAAGTTACAAATATCGCAAAAAACCCCACATAATAGCACAATTGGTAAGGAGACCGTAAAACGGCGGCCATCTCAGTGGATAAACAGGTTCATGTTAAGACCTGCATATTTTTTCAGAAGTCTCATGGAATGTAGGGCTGCATTGAACACCACACATTGGCTGATACTGTAGGCTGAATGATAGAACAGCTATTTCCATGTTAAAATGTTATGGGATGCATTTTCTCCATTGTTTTTGATGGTAGACCACTCTGGTAGGCCTACATTATGAACAAATAGCCACTGTAACCTATTTGGCCACTGTAAAAACTGTAACTTAAAGCGGCTACAGCCTCAGTGTTCACAGTAAAACTGTGACTTAAAGCAGCTACAGCCTCAGTGTTCACAGTAAAACTGTAACTTAAAGCAAGTACAGCCTCAGTGTTCACAGTAAAACTGTATCTTAACCTCTTGGGGCTAGGTGGGACGCTAGCGTGCCACCTGTGGTGCACTCCATCAACAGCAGGTGCATTTCAAGAGCGGCAAATTTGAATCCAAATAAATGTCAAAATTCAAATTTTTCAAAAATACAACTATGTTACACCATTTGAAAGATAAACATCTCCTTAATCTAACCACGTTTTACGATTTCAAAAAGGTTTTACGGCGAAAGCATAAATTTAGAGTATGTTAGGACAGTACATTTACAAGAGTTGTGTGTAATGTTTTGTCAAGTCAAAGACAGGGTCACCAAAACCATAAAACCAGCTAAAATGATACACTAACCTTTTACAATCTCCATCAGATGACACTCCTAGGACATTATGTTAGACAATGCATGCATTTTTAGTTCTATCAAGTTCATATTTATATACAAAAACAGCGTTTTACTATGGCATTGATGTTGAGGAAATCGTTTCCCTCCAATAACCGGCAGTCAAGTCAGCGTCACAAATTAAATAATTAAAATTAGAAAACATTGGTAAAATATTATATTGTCATTTAAAGAATTATAGATTTACATCTTTTGAACGCAATCAACTTGCCAGATTTAAAAATAACCTTACTGGGAAATCACACTTTGCAATAATCTGAGCACTGTGCCCAGAAAAATACGCGTTGCGATACAGACTAGACGTCATGTTGGGGAGATCTAAAATCGAAAATACTATGTAAATAATCCATTACCTTTGATTCTCTTCATCAGATGTCACTTCCAGGTATCACAGGTCCATAACGAATGTAGTTTTGTTCAAAAAAGCTCATCATTTATGTCCAAAAATCTCCGTCTCGTTAGCACATGATGTAAGCCAGCCGGACTTCTCGTCATGAACGAGGGGAAAAAATATATTTCCGTTCGTTCAAACATGTCAAACGTTGTATAGCATAAATCATTAGGGCCTTTTTTAACCAGAACATGAATAATATTCAAGGTGGACGAATGCATAGCCTTTTATAACGTATTGGAACGAGGGTACCCAACATGAAGTAGCGCGCCAGGTGTCTAATGGGACATCACCGTTCCATGGCTCTTGTTCGGTCAGATCTCCCTCCAGAAGACTCAAAACACTTTGTAAAGGCTGGTGACATCTAGTGGAAGCAATAGGAAGTGCCAAAATATTCCTAAACCTCTGTGTTTTTCAATGGGAGAGGTTTAAAGTCAATACAACACATCAGGTATCCACTTCCTGTCAGAAAATGTCTCAGGGTTTTGCCTGCCAAATGAGTTCTGTTATACTCACAGACACCATTCAAACAGTTTTGGAAACTTTAGAGTGTTTTCTATCCATATATAATAAGTATATGCATATTCTAGTAACTGGGTAGGATTAGTAACCAGATTAAATCGGGTACATTTTTTTTATCCAGACGTGCAAATGCTGCCCCCTAGACCCAACAGGTTAAAGCGGCTACAGCCTCAGTGTTCACAGTAAAACTGTAACTTAAAGCAAGTACAGCCTCAGTGTTCACAGTAAAACTGTATCTTAAAGCGGCTACAGCCTCAGTGTTCACAGTAAAACTAACTTAAAGCAAGTACAGCCTCAGTGTTCACAGTAAAACTGTAACTTAAAGCGGCTACAGCCTCAGTGTTCACAGTAAACGCATGCTGGAAGTTGCACAGAATTTTCACAACGTTCACGTTTGCACTCAGAAGACCTGAAATTTGCTCAGTGCCGTAAACATTTAGAGGGAACATTGCTCCAATGGGGGAGAAGTAATGAGTCATGCACTCAGAGGGCAGATGAAAGGACTAGACCTGACACAGCTCCTATTGGACACTATTCACACACAGCCAATCAACTGGACTCAAAAATAACATTTGACAAACTCACAATCCAGAGATGTGGACAGGACAGACTGGACACACTATGATGTTAGTTTCAATGTTTAAAACAGACTTTGACCATAGAACATTACGAGAAGAAGTAACCTACACAACAGTCAATACTGTGCACCGCCATTGATCCTCCGATAAGAAGAGTCAATAGAAGAATCAATATGGTCAATAGCCTAGACAATGATCTGTTAAAACCTACTACTTTCCCAACCAGTCTGGGCACAAAAGTGGAATGAGCAGTCTGTTATGGTTGTGAGTGGTTACACGGTTTATGTTGAGCTCCAGCCGGCACCAGACCAGAACATTCTCAACAAGGCCATACCCACGGGGGCTGTAAAACAAATCGGGCACTTACTGCCTTTGCCTATAATTAGAGAAGGATTGAGAATCTGATTGATGGAAACCCAAAGCTGCCTGTAATTTGAGTTTTCCTGGGTCCTGGAAGACTCTGGTGACCACACTGGAGGCTTAAAGCCAAATTCATAACATAGCTAGGTGGCTAGTAGTACTACAAAATATATAGAGAATCATTCTGAAGGAGGCACGACACCTCTGCTCTCAACCGATGTTCCAAGGCTTCCCACCTCCCCAGGCTCACACGGAACAAGCCTAAAAGCACTTTCAAAACCAAACCAAACAGGGAAAAAAAAAAAAATGGGGGGACAGGAGAGAGAGAGATTGAGTGTGAGAGAGAAGATAGAGAGCGATAGAAAACAACAGAAAGACAACACCACATTAATAGCGTCGCTGACTAAACCAAGCTTGGCTACACTGGGCCCTCCCCCCCTTGTAACCTAGATTCACAGAGGAGGCAGTTTATTCCAGAGGACTGAAAAACATATTTAAAAGAAGACGATGCTTGCCAGCTAAAAGTATGCAGCCTCTTCAAACATGCATCCCACAATTATACACAACAGGCCTTAGATGGTTTTTCTATCCTTCCACTTGCAGATAACTGTAAACAAACTGACATGTTTCATAGGTACAATGTTCTCGGGCACTATGTAACTGATAATGAAAGTGACTTATTTTATTTTACCTTTATTAAACTAGGCAAGACAGTTCAGAACAAATTCTTATTTTCAATGACGGCCTACCGGGGAACAGTGGGTTAACTGCCTAGTTCAGGGACAGAACAACAGATTTTTACGTTGTCAGCTCGGGGATTCGATCTTGAAACCTTTCGGTTACTAGTCCAACGCTCTAACCACTAGGCTACCTGCCGCCCAACAGCGGGGGCTGCAGACAGAGCTCAGAGAGACTGCCACGTTTAAAAAGTTACGGTTTAACAGAAACCTAGTTAACATTATCCACAAAAGACCTAGAGACCCATTTGTTCGACAACCACTTCTTTAAAATCCCATATAAGGTTTGTATTGGCTAGGCCTTGTGTGAGGTAATGATCGGTTGGTGTTTAGTGTACGAGTGTGGGAAAAGCAGACACACCACAGAAAGTAACAGGTGAGAATTGCGGGCGGAAATGGCTGACAGGTTTGTGCAGCCCAGGCCACCAAAGAAATCTTTGTTCTACAGTTCACATGCAGAGCATCCTGCTAGTCAACAGCATGAGCTACGCCCCCGGCTAATTCAATCACACCATCTCCTACACTGACAGAGTCAACCATAGAAATCCTATTCAATTACAAATCTGTATTATAGTATTCTAAGGCCTAATTCTATGGCACCAACACCCACTTCAACACCCATAAAAGTGTCAATAAGCACTTGAAACAAAAACAAAGTATTCTCCCCACCAGTAAAACAAGCTTATATTTTGGGTTCTGATGGGATACAACAGCTGAACTTAGCGCAAGAGGGCATTTATAAGTTATATTCTTCAACAATCAAAATGAATAGTCCTACATATCATTTAAATCCCAAAAATACATGTAGCAACTGCTGATTGACCCTTTAACCATTACTGACTCAACTCAGAGAGCCTAGTCTGACAAGAGTATGACAGAAACAAATTACAATTTTATTTTATTTAACCTTTATTTAACTAGGCAAGTCAGTTTAAGAACACATTCTTATTTATAATGACGGCCTACCCCGGCCAAACCCTAACGACGCTGGGCCAATTGTGCGCCGCCCTATGGGACTCCCAATCACGGCCGGTTGTGATACAGCCTGGAATCGAACCAGGGTCTGTAGTGATGCCTCTATCACTGAGATCCAGTGCTTTAGACCGCTGCGCCACTCGGGAGTCCAAAATAGTAACGGTAACACAATAGAAGTCAGATTCTGAATACCTTGCTATCAAGTACAGCTTCTAACGTACAAAATGATTTTTTCTACTATGCATATGTACCACTGGACCAAGTTGCATGTTCAATGACTAAGCTATCACCAGAAAGAACAGTGGTATTCTTCAGTGACGCATTTTATTGTAAGTGAGGAGAGAGGGGTTTACCCCTCAAGGGAGAGGCATATTGAGGCAGACAGCTCAGAGGACCACGGCCCTCATCTCCCGGCCCTTAGCAACAGCCTCAGACAGCTATTCACCTGTTGCTAAGAGGAAAGAGACTCTCCGCCAAGTTCTCTCACATCCTACCAACATCAATGAGGAAGTGAAACAAAAATATAACTGCTATTCTACTGTAGCCAACTCAACAAAAACTGCTAGGCTACTATAGCCAACTCAACAAAAACTGCTAGGCTACTGTAGCCAACGGAACGAAAACTGCTAGGCTACTGTAGCCAACGCAACAAAAACTGCTAGGCTACTGTAGCCAACGCAACAAAAACTGCTAGGCTACTGTAGCCAACGCAACAAAAACTGCTAGGCTACTGTAGCCAACGCAACAAAAACTGCTAGGCTACTGTAGCCAACGCAACAAAAACTGCTAGGCTACTGTAGCCAACGCAACAAAAACTGCTAGGCTACTATAGCCAACGCAACAAAAACTGCTAGGCTACTGTAGCCAACGCAACAAAAACTGCTAGGCTACTGTAGCCAACGCAACAAAAACTGTTTATGCTACTGCAGCCAACTCAAAGAAAACTGCTAGGCCACTGCAGCCAACTCAATGAAAACTGTAGCCAACTCAATGAAACGCAATTAAAGTCTCCAGCCTTTTCAATCAAGCAGCCCTTGTGAAAGGGAAACTAAGTCAGACAAAATGAAAATGTTTTCAATAAAGAGGCTAATTTGACATTGGCTATGATCCTATGATAAACGAAATCAGGCCTTACCTTAAGAGGCAATTCCCTTGGTCCTGCTGCCACAGAAGGCCTTACCTTATTAAGCCATTCACTGGGTCCTGCTGCCACAGAAGGCCTTACCTTATTAAGCCATTCACTGGGTCCTGCTGCCACAGAAAGCCTTACCTTATTAAGCCATTCACTGGGTCCTGCTGCCACAGAAGGCCTTACCTTATTAAGCCATTCACTGAGTCCTGCTGCCACAGAAGAAGCTTAACAAAAGAGATGCCTGTATCTACTGTCAGTGGCGATGACAATTCAATTGTTGGTGTGTGAGTGAGTGTGAGAGAGGAAGTGAAGAGTGGTGGTAACCCCAATGCCACCTGCATTTTGAAAGCAACCAATAGCCTGGTATCAACAAATCAGCAGAGGCCTTGACTGAGTAGGAGGCACATGACAACACAGAGGTGAGAGAAAGAGAGAGCATTGTTAAAACGTTGAGCTATAGCCAGTGGCTGAAAGAAAACCACTGTCAATTATAGGTCACACTGCCAACTACTAGTTCAACAAAACAGTCTGAAGCAGCAGCTTGTTAGTGAGACAATGCCAGCCTGGATGCAATTAAACCGTTCTTGTCACTGCGGCTAGGGAGTCATTACAACAGCTATCGTTTGTTCTATTACACTAAACCGTATCAAGCTACCTGCATCTCTACGTCGTCCATTTCAGCTACTCTCGGGTTGTCTCTCTGTGGTCAGGCGTCTTCTAGCCTCGTCTCTGTGGGTTGAGGCATCATGAATGTTAGACTCTCTGTGGTCAGGCGTCTTCTAGCCTCGTCTCTGTGGGTTGAGGCATCATGAATGTTAGACTCTCTGTGGTCAGGCGTCTTCTAGCCTCGTCTCTGTGGGTTGAGGCATCATGAATGTTAGACTCTCTGTGGTCAGGCGTCTTCTAGCCTCGTCTCTGTGGGTTGAGGTATCATGAATGTTAGACTCTCTGTGGTCAGGCGTCTTCTAGCCTCGTCTCTGTGGGTTGAGGTATCATGAATGTTAGACTCTCTGTGGTCAGGCGTCTTCTAGCCTCGTCTCTGTGGGTTGAGGTATCATGAATGTTAGACTCTCTGTGGTCAGGCGTCTTCTAGCCTCGTCTCTGTGGGTTGAGGTATCATGAATGTTAGACTCTCTGTGGTCAGGCGTCTTCCAGCCTCGTCTCTGTGGGTTGAGGTATCATGAATGTTAGACTCTCTGTGGTCAGGCGTCTTCTAGCCTCGTCTCTGTGGGTTGAGGTATCATGAATGTTAGACTCTCTGTGGTCAGGCGTCTTCTAGCCTCGTCTCTGTGGGTTGAGGCATCATGAATGTTAGACTCTCTGTGGTCAGGCGTCTTCTAGCCTCGTCTCTGTGGGTTGAGGCATCATGAATGTTAGACTCTCTGTGGTCAGGCGTCTTCTAGCCTCGTCTCTGTGGGTTGAGGTATCATGAATGTTAGACTCTCTGTGGTCAGGCGTCTTCTAGCCTCGTCTCTGTGGGTTGAGGCATCATGAATGTTAGACTCTCTGTGGTCAGGCGTCTTCTAGCCTCGTCTCTGTGGGTTGAGGCATCATGAATGTTAGACTCTCTGTGGTCAGGCGTCTTCCAGCCTCGTCTCTGTGGGTTGAGGCATCATGAATGTTAGACTCTCTGTGGTCAGGCGTCTTCTAGCCTCGTCTCTGTGGGTTGAGGCATCATGAATGGCCACTGCCGACTGGCACACTCCGCTAACCGACGTCAGACAACAATGGGCTCTGTTCAGAGGTCAAAGCTCAGGCAGCGGAGCACAGCACAGGTTGCCCGATTATGAGTGTGCTTTTACGAATGTGTTTCCCAAGCAGTTGAGGTAGGCAGAAAAAATAAATAAAAACAGGAAATGGAAGCAAAGCCTCAATTTAACGCTCTCAGGCCTGAGTTAAACAGCTGTGTTGCAGGACCCAGACGCCTACATTCTGCCCGTTTAAAAACACAGCGGATAAGGCGCTGTGTTGTGTGTGCAGCAGGGCAGTCACGAGCTAGTCCGCCGAGACTACAAAAGATAGTTCTCCTCTAGTCACTGGGAGGCTGTGCTCTTTGGTTCAGCCTGGAGTTTAGGTTACATTTCCCTCTGCTTGCCCTAGTTTCAGCCTTGATGGATCGCTGCCAGCTCCACCTCCAATGACTGTTTAGCCCATGCATGAAAAAGGACAATCAGAGAGAGAGCGAGCGAGCGAGCGAGAGAGAGAGAGCGTTAACCCACTAAGAAGTATTTGTGTTCCCTGACAACACAGCCAGGACTGCTGGGTGTAATATGACCTTTACACCAGAGACAGCAGGGAGGAAAAGCTTTTCTACAGACGGCATAACAATCAAGATAGTGTTTCGCGGAGAGCGAGAGAACGAGAGAGAGAGAGAAAAAAGCCTCCCGGCTAATCAGTATTCAGGGTCAGGAGCGTGCATGAAACCAGAAGGTAGCAGAGCAAGCTGAAAAAGACCTTAGATCACCTGATAACTGCACAAGAGTTTGACGGATGGCTTAGCGTCTATTCTGTCCACACGGAAGTGTAATCATGGCTTTGTGTACACTGACTCTGACTACATATTTTCTTTTAAATCTACACCCCTTCTTCCTCCCACTTGCCCGTCTCCTTCCTCTGAAGGACAGCTGATTGAGAACGTGCTGCTATCTGAGAGTAAGTGGCAGCTCAGTGTATTAAAGGACAGGGACACGGTTGACTGCAGCAGTAGCTTCCTGTGTGGACTGGCTGGCCAGCAGGTGTTTTCTGTATTCTCTGGTCTCACACCTAGCTGATAGCCTTCTCCCCTCGCTTGGCTCATCTGCTCTGCCCCTCCCCCCCGTCAACTCTTCTGATGGGGATTGGCTGGCTTGGGGACTCCGCCTGCTTTTGTGTTTCAGGAGGTAATGGGAGGAGACCAAAATGCGAAGCCCCACCCCTCCCCCAGCAACCCACCAAAACTGGTCAAGCCTTCCGCATAGGAAAGTCTGAGCTTATTCTCTACACACACCCTGGGTGTACTTTCACTCATCTGTAAATCCAACCTCTGTAACTGTACAAAATCCTTTTTTCCTAGAGTAGCAAAAACAACACAGCACTTACATTTTGAGAAAGCTTGGAGATTCTTGATGTTAAAAAAATCAACTTAAAGAAAAAGGTTGTTAGCTCTGTTGCCGGGGAGTTAAGCCAAAGGAATGTCAGCACACACACAGTGCCTCAGTCAAGCCCCATCCTACAACACAACTCCCAGGCTTCCCTTGAACAAATCCAAACGGTAGACGAGTAGACTGAGGAAAACAACATGGCTGCCACTGTGGTGAAGTTGTAGTAAACAGTTCCGGGGACACCCAACTGAGAGATCAAGCTGCTGCTCTCACCTGACCCGTCTTCTCACTACATGCTCCAACAAAATCCCATCTGTGCTGTGGAAAATACCGGAAATCCCCCTTGCGCCCTCCCATCACTCTCCTTCCCTCTCTCTCTCTCTCTCTTCTTCCCGCCTTCTCCTCCCCTCCCTCTGGCCATTCCACAGAGCGGTATGTATTACAATAATAATCCACACTCTTGTCAAGGTCACCCACTGGAGAGCTCAGTCAGATGGATGACCGGGCCTCCGCCGGGCAGCACAAAGATCCAGATAAGCAGCGCAGAGCCAGTACATCTCTCCTCTCCCCACTGCTTAGTCATGCCTTTATCTCTGCAGTCCCCGAGACAGACTGCTGAGCCTGAGACAGACTGCTGAGCCCTGAGCCCGAGACAGACTGCTGAGCCCGAGACAGACTGCTGAGCCCTAAGCCCGAGACAGACTGCTGAGCCCGAGACAGACTGCTGAGCCCTGAGCCCGAGACAGTCTGCTGAGCCCAACACCTCCTCTAGGAGAGAACAGTAAACACTGTAAACAACACCTCCTCTAGGAGAGAACAGTAAACACTGTAAACAACACCTCCTCCAGGAGAGAACAGTAAACAACACCTCCTCCAGGAGAGAACAGTAAACACTAAACAACACCTCCTCCAGGAGAGAACAGTAAACACTGTAAACAACACCTCCTCCAGGAGAGAACAGTAAACACTGTAAACAACACCTCCTCCAGGGGAGAACAGTAAACACTGTAAACAACACCTCCTCCAGGGGAGAACAATAAACACTGTAAACAACACCACCTCCAGGAGAGAACAGTAAACAACACCTCCTCCAGGGGAGAACAATAAACACTGTAAACAACACCTCCTCCAGGAGAGAACAGTAAACACTGTAAACAACACCACCTCCAGGAGAGAACAGTAAACAACACCTCCTCCAGGAGAGAACAGTAAACACTGTAAACAACACCTCCGCTAGGGGAGAACAGTAAACACTGTAAACAACACCTCCTCCAGGAGAGAACAGTAAACAACACCTCCTCCAGGAGAGAACAGTAAACACTGTAAACAACACCTCCGCCAGGGGAGAACAGTAAACACTGTAAACAACACCACCTCTAGGAGAGAACAGTAAACAACACCTCCTCCAGGAGAGAACAGTAAACACTGTAAACAACACCTCCGCTAGGGGAGAACAGTAAACACTGTAAACAACACCTCCTCCAGGAGAGAACAGTAAACACTGTAAACAACACCTCCTCCATGAGAGAACAGTAAATACTGTAAACAACACCTCCTCCAGGGGAGAACAGTAAACACTGTAAACAACACCTCCTCCAGGAGAGAACAGTAAACACTGTAAACAACACCTCCTCCATGAGAGAACAGTAAACACTGTAAACAACCCCACCGCCAGGAGAGAACAGTAAACACTGTAAATAACACCTCCGCCAGGGGAGAACAGTAAACACTGTAAACAACACCTCCTCCAGGGGAGAACAGTAAACACTACCTCCTCCAGGAGAGAACAGTAAACACTGTAAACAACACCTCCTCCATGAGAGAACAGTAAATACTGTAAACAACACCTCCTCCAGGAGAGAACAGTAAACACTGTAAACAACACCTCCGCCAGGAGAGAACAGTAAACACTGTAAACAACACCTCCTCCAGGGGAGAACAGTAAACACTGTAAACAACACCTCCTCCAGGAGAGAACAGTAAACACTGTAAATAACACCTCCTCCAGGGGAGAACAGTAAACACTGTAAACAACACCTCCGCTAGGGGAGAACAGTAAACACTGTAAATAACACCTCCTCCATGGGAGAACAGTAAACACTGTAAACAACACCTCCTCCAGGGGAGAACAGTAAACACTGTAAACAACACCTCCACCAGGAGAGAACAGTAAACACTGTAAACAACACCTCCACCAGGAGAGAACAGTAAACACTGTAAACAACACCTCCTCCAGGGGGGAACAGTAAACACTGTAAACAACACCTCCTCCAGGGGAGAACAGTAAACACTGTAAACAACACCTCCTCAAGGGGAGAACAGTAAACACTAAACAACACCTCCTCCAGGGGAGAACAATAAACACTGTAAACAACACCTCTGCCAGGGGAGAACAGTAAACACTAAACAACACCTCCTCCAGGAGAGAACAGTAAACACTGTAAACAACACCTCCTCCAGGAGAGAACAGTAAACACTGTAAACAACACCTCCTCCAGGAGAGAACAGTAAACACTGTAAACAACCCCTCCGCCAGGAGAGAACAGTAAACACTGTAAACAACACCTCCGCCAGGGGAGAACAGTAAACACTGTAAACAACACCTCCTCCAGGAGAGAACAGTAAACACTGTAAACAACACCTCCTCCAGGGGAGAACAGTAAACACTGTAAACAACACCTCCTCAAGGGGAGAACAGTAAACACTGTAAACAACACCTCCGCTAGGCGAGAACAGTAAACACTGTAAACAACACCTCCTCCAGGGGAGAACAGTAAACACTGTAAACAACACCTCCTCAAGGGGAGAACAGTAAACACTAAACAACACCTCCTCCAGGGGAGAACAATAAACACTGTAAACAACACCTCCGCCAGGGGAGAACAGTAAACACTAAACAACACCTCCTCCAGGAGAGAACAGTAAACACTGTAAACAACACCTCCTCCAGGAGAGAACAGTAAACACTGTAAACAACACCTCCTCCAGGAGAGAACAGTAAACACTGTAAACAACCCCTCCGCCAGGAGAGAACAGTAAACACTGTAAACAACACCTCCGCCAGGGGAGAACAGTAAACACTGTAAACAACACCTCCTCCAGGAGAGAACAGTAAACACTGTAAACAACACCTCCTCCAGGGGAGAACAGTAAACACTGTAAACAACACCTCCTCAAGGGGAGAACAGTAAACACTGTAAACAACACCTCCGCTAGGCGAGAACAGTAAACACTGTAAACAACACCTCCTCCAGGGGAGAACAGTAAACAACACCTCCTCCAGGGGAGAACAGTAAACACTGTAAACAACACCTCCTCCAGGAGAGAACAGTAAACACTGTAAACAACACCTCCTCCAGGAGAGAACAGTAAACACTGTAAACAACACCTCCTCCAGGGGAGAACAGTAAACACTGTAAACAACACCTCCGCTAGGGGAGAACAGTAAACACTGTAAATAACACCTCCTCCAGGGGAGAACAGTAAACACTGTAAACAACACCTCCGCTAGGGGAGAACAGTAAACACTGTAAACAACACCTCCTCCAGGAGAGAACAGTAAACACTGTAAACAACACCTCCGCTAGGGGAGAGCAGTAAACACTGTAAACAACACCTCCTCCAGGAGAGAACAGTAAACACTGTAAACAACACCTCCAGGGGAGAACAGTAAACACTGTAAACAACACCTCCTCCAGGAGAGAACAGTAAACACTGTAAACAACACCTCCTCCAGGGGAGAACAGTAAACACTGTAAACAACACCTCCTCCAGGAGAGAACAGTAAACACTGTAAACAACACCTCCAGGAGAGAACAGTAAACACTGTAAACAACCCCTCCGCCAGGAGAGAACAGTAAACACTGTAAACAACACCTCCGCCAGGGGAGAACAGTAAACACTGTAAACAACACCTCCTCCAGGAGAGAACAGTAAACACTGTAAACAACACCTCCTCCAGGGGAGAACAGTAAACACTGTAAACAACACCTCCTCAGGGGGAGAACAGTAAACACTGTAAACAACACCTCCGCCAGGAGAGAACAGTAAACACTGTAAATAACACCTCCTCCAGGGGAGAACAGTAAACACTGTAAACAACACCTCCGCTAGGGGAGAACAGTAAACACTGTAAACAACACCTCCTCCAGGAGAGAACAGTAAACAACACCTCCTCCAGGGGAGAACAGTAAACACTGTAAACAACACCTCCTCCAGGAGAGAACAGTAAACAACACCTCCTCCAGGGGAGAACAGTAAACACTGTAAACAACACCTCCTCCAGGAGAGAACAGTAAACACTGTAAACAACACCTCCTCCAGGGGAGAACAGTAAACACTGTAAACAACACCTCCGCTAGGGGAGAACAGTAAACACTGTAAATAACACCTCCTCCAGGGGAGAACAGTAAACACTGTAAACAACACCTCCGCTAGGGGAGAACAGTAAACACTGTAAACAACACCTCCTCCAGGAGAGAACAGTAAACACTGTAAACAACACCTCCGCTAGGGGAGAACAGTAAACACTGTAAACAACACCTCCTCCAGGAGAGACCAGTAAACACTGTAAACAACACCTCCTCCAGGGGAGAACAGTAAACACTGTAAACAACACCTCCTCAAGGGGAGAACAGTAAACACTAAACAACACCTCCTCCAGGGGAGAACAATAAACACTGTAAACAACACCTCCGCTAGGGGAGAACAGTAAACACTGTAAACAACACCTCCGCCAGGAGAGAACAGTAAACACTGTAAACAACACCTCCGCTAGGGGAGAACAGTAAACACTGTAAACAACACCTCCGCCAGGAGAGAACAGTAAACACTAAACAACACCTCCTCCAGGAGAGAACAATAAACACTGTAAACAACACCTCCTCAAGGGGAGAACAGTAAACACTAAACAACACCTCCTCCAGGGGAGAACAGTAAACACTGTAAACAACACCTCCTCCAGGAGAGAACAGTAAACACTGTAAACAACACCTCCTCCAGGAGAGAACAGTAAACACTGTAAACAACACCTCCTCCAGGGGAGAACAGTAAACACTGTAAACAACACCTCCTCCAGGAGAGAACAGTAAACACTGTAAACAACACCTCCTCAAGGGGAGAACAGTAAACACTGTAAACAACACCTCCGCCAGGAGAGAACAGTAAACACTGTAAATAACACCTCCTCCAGGGGAGAACAGTAAACACTGTAAACAACACCTCCTCCAGGAGAGAACAGTAAACACTGTAAACAACACCTCCTCCAGGAGAGAACAGTAAACAACACCTCCTCCAGGGGAGAACAGTAAACACTGTAAACAACACCTCCTCCAGGAGAGAACAGTAAACACTGTAAACAACACCTCCGCTAGGGGAGAACAGTAAACACTGTAAATAACACCTCCTCCAGGGGAGAACAGTAAACACTGTAAACAACACCTCCGCTAGGGGAGAACAGTAAACACTGTAAACAACACCTCCTCCAGGAGAGAACAGTAAACACTGTAAACAACACCTCCTCCATGAGAGAACAGTAAACACTGTAAACAACACCTCCTCCAGGGGAGAACAGTAAACACTGTAAACAACACCTCCTCAAGGGGAGAACAGTAAACACTAAACAACACCTCCTCCAGGGGAGAACAATAAACACTGTAAACAACACCTCCGCTAGGGGAGAACAGTAAACACTGTAAACAACACCTCCGCCAGGAGAGAACAGTAAACACTGTAAACAACACCTCCAGGAGAGAACAGTAAACACTGTAAACAACACCTCCTCCAGGAGAGAACAGTAAACACTGTAAACAACACCTCCGCTAGGGGAGAACAGTAAACACTACCTCCTCCAGGAGAGAACAGTAAACACTGTAAACAACACCTCCTCCAGGGGAGAACAGTAAACACTGTAAACAACACCTCCTCCAGGAGAGAACAGTAAACACTGTAAACAACACCTCCTCCAGGGGAGAACAGTAAACACTGTAAATAACACCTCCTCCAGGAGAGAACAGTAAACACTGTAAACAACACCTCCTCCAGGAGAGAACAGTAAACACTGTAAACAACACCTCCGCTAGGGGAGAACAGTAAACACTGTAAACAACACCTCCTCCAGGAGAGAACAGTAAACACTGTAAACAACACCTCCTCCAGGGGAGAACAGTAAACACTGTAAATAACACCTCCTCCAGGAGAGAACAGTAAACAACACCTCCTCCAGGAGAGAACAGTAAACACTGTAAATAACACCTCCTCCAGGAGAGAACAGTAAACACTGTAAACAACACCTCCTCCAGGAGAGAACAGTAAACACTGTAAACAACACCTCCGCTAGGGGAGAACAGTAAACACTGTAAACAACACCTCCTCCAGGAGAGAACAGTAAACACTGTAAACAACACCTCCTCCAGGGGAGAACAGTAAACACTGTAAACAACACCTCCTCCAGGGGAGAACAATAAACACTGTAAACAACACCTCCTCCAGGGGAGAACAGTAAACACTGTAAACAACACCTCCTCCAGGAGAGAACAGTAAACACTGTAAACAACACCTCCTCCAGGGGAGAACAGTAAACACTGTAAACAACACCTCCTCCAGGGGAGAACAATAAACACTGTAAACAACACCTCCTCCAGGGGAGAACAGTAAACACTGTAAACAACACCTCCTCCAGGAGAGAACAGTAAACACTGTAAACAACACCTAAGGATAATTTTCCTTGTTTCACTATCCTTGTGGGGACTTTGGGGGATTTTAGGTCCCACACAAGGATAGAGGAACTAACCCACACTTATCTGTCCTCTGAAAGGATAACCTTTCCTTTCAGTTCTGCAAAGCTCAAAGTCCCCAAACACTCCCTCGTGTACTGTATCTACCTTTAGGAGGGTCACCAAAGGGTGCTGGCTGGCTGATACCGCTCTTCTCATGTACAGAGAGAAGCCACTACACACAGACAGGCGGCTCTCCTCTAACAAGTCCGTTTTCTCGCATACTGAGTCCAAAGCCATAAAAAGGCTCCTTTCTCAAGGTGAGCCCTGAGCAGCACTGAACTCCCCAGCCTCTTGTCACCGCTCTCTCCCAGGGGTGGAAGAGGAAGACAGGAGAACAGAGGAGGGCCCCTGTGGCCCTGGCGACAGGACGAAAGCTGTTTTAAGTTAACTGCATAATCAAGCAAACGTGCTGCCGCTCTTGCCTGTGCCACCTCCCAGGAGAGGACACGCTACAACCACCAGGCTATTTATAGACCGCATCGGTTCCATCTTCGCTTGCACTTCCTGTTCTGCAGCAAGCCCCTGTAGGGAGGGGCTGTTGCCCTCCTTGAAGAAAGCAGGCAGCCAGGTAGGGAGGCAGGCTGCCGACAGAGCCTCCTCTAATTCTCCAACACATACCCACATACACCATCCACACCGCTCATCGCCTTCTTAAAACGGCAATATATTTTCTGAAAGGGTAACCAGACGGTGGCCATCTTGGAAACGTAGCAAGCCAAGAGTGAACAGTCAGGAATGTATATGGACTGGTAGTCTAGTACTTAAAAAAAACACTTAAGAACTTCAAGACTGGACCGTGCCGTTAAATCAATTAAACGAATTAGCTTCCGAAGAAACACAAAAGGAAGTGTCATATGAGCTGAGGATATGTGATTATCTTATGTGGCTTTGGTTATACTTCAGTGTTAGCAGTCTTACCACGGATAAACCGCTCTACGCATTCCAAAACCTTCACAGCCACTACGAAGTTGTTACGGCACAAAATGTCCGCCTCCTCATATACTCAGTGATGAGGATGGCGACTGGGGAATGTGTAGCGCTGCCACTCCTCTCTAATCAGTTATCTACTGTGTCTCCATTTACCCAAGGGACTGAGAGAGTGAGTCCGGTGGCTGTAAGGGGAGCTTCTTGTCCACGCAGTATCAGGGCCAGGGTCAGACAGAGGCTGTGGGCACAGGGCAACGGGGGCCATCTCATCTCCGTGTGTGTCTGTCAGTTCCATACCAGGCAGTCAGAGCCGTCGCTCCCCAGATCCCCATTAGTGGCCTGCTGTATCCACGGAGACGGCCCGGCTATCAGCAGGGGGATGTCACTCAACATTAACCACGCAACGAGCTCTACAGCTCAGAGAGGGGAAATGGGAACACTGGTTCCCAACAGCCAAGGGTTGATTGAACCAACAGTCTGGATGTTTTAGTTCAGATGCTGTCCCCCCCCCAACAACTAATATGAGCTGTTGGGATGAGTCGGCACTGACAAGAATAGGGTCTGAAGCAGACAACTGCCAGAGTGGACATTAAAATGACCAGCGAGCCTTTCCCCCCTGTGCTGCTGCTGTCATGGAGATGGCAAGCAGACTACGCAGAATCACTATGCAAATCCCTGCTGTCTATCAGGCTTAAAGGACAAACTCTCTCTCCCTCGCTTTCACCCCACTGAGTGACAGACAGGAGAGAGAGAGAGGAGAAGGGAGGGAGGAATGGAGGGTGAGAGAGAGAGGGGAGAAGGGAGGGAGGAATGGAGGGTGAGAGAGAGGGGAGAAGGGAGGGAGGAATGGAGGGTGAGAGAGAGAGGGGAGAAGGGAGGGAGGAATGGAGGGTGAGAGAGAGAGGGGAGAAGGGAGGGAGGAATGGAGGGTGAGAGAGAGAGGGGAGAAGGGAGGGAGGAATGGAGGGTGAGAGAGAGAGAGGAGAAGGGAGGGAGGAATGGAGGGTGAGAGAGAGAGGGGAGAAGGGAGGGAGGAATGGAGGGTGAGAGAGAGAGGGGAGAAGGGAGGGAGGAATGGAGGGTGAGAGAGAGAGGGGAGAAGGGAGGGAGGAATGGAGGGTGAGAGAGAGAGGGGAGAAGGGAGGGAGGAATGGAGGGTGAGAGAGAGAGGGGAGAAGGGAGGGAGGAATGGAGGGAGAGAGAGAGAGGGGAGAAGGGAGGGAGGAATGGAGGGTGAGAGAGCGAGGGGAGAAGGGAGGGAGGAATGGAGGGTGAGAGAGAGAGGGGAGAAGGGAGGGAGGAATGGAGGGTGAGAGAGAGAGGGGAGAAGGGAGGGAGGAATGGAGGGTGAGAGAGAGAGGGGAGAAGGGAGGGAGGAATGGAGGGTGAGAGAGAGGGGAGAAGGGAGGGAGGAATGGAGGGTGAGAGAGAGGGGAGAAGGGAGGGAGGAATGGAGGGTGAGAGAGAGAGGGGAGAAGGGAGGGAGGAATGGAGGGTGAGAGAGAGAGGGGAGAAGGGAGGGAGGAATGGAGGGTGAGAGAGAGGGGAGAAGGGAGGGAGGAATGGAGGGTGAGAGAGAGAGGGGAGAAGGGAGGGAGGAATGGAGGGTGAGAGAGAGAGGGGAGAAGGGAGGGAGGAATGGAGGGAGAGAGAGAGAGAGAGGAGACCTACAGTAACTGCCTGATTAAAACACTAGACGTAACAGAGATACAGTAAGCAGACAGAGGCAGCTGGGGTGCCCACCTAAAACTCACTGGGTGTACTTACGCATATGGGGCTCCTCAATGAGAGGGGGGATGGAGGGAGAGAAGGAGAGGACAAGTAGGGGGGGATGGAGGGAGAGAAGGAGAGGACAAGTAGGGGGGGATGGAGGGAGAGAAGGAGAGGACGAGTAGGGGGGATGGAGGGAGAGAAGGAGAGGACAAGTAGGGGGGGATGGAGGGAGAGAAGGAGAGGACGAGTAGGGGGGATGGAGGGAGAGAAGGAGAGGACAAGTAGGGGGGGATGGAGGGAGAGAAGGAGAGGACGAGTAGGGGGGATGGAGGGAGAGAAGGAGAGGATGAGAAGGGGGGATGGAGGGAGAGAAGGAGAGGACGAGTGGGGGGGTGGGGGGAGAGAAGGAGAGGACAAGAAGGGGGGCATAGGGGAGAGAAGGAGAAGACGAGTAGGGGGGGATGGAGGGAGAGAAGGAGAGGACGAGTAGGGGGGGATGGAGGGAGAGAAGGAGAGGACAAGTAGGGGGGATGGAGGGAGAGAAGGAGAGGACGAGTAGGGGGATGGAGGGAGAGAAGGAGAGGACAAGAAGGGGGGATAGAGGGAGAGAAGGAGAGGACGAGTAGGGGGGATGGAGGGAGAGAAGGAGAAGGGGGGATGGAGAGAGAGAAGGAGAGGACGAGTAGGGGGGATGGAGGGAGAGAAGGAGAGGATGAGAAGGGGTGATGGAGGGAGAGAAGGAGAGGACGAGTAGGGGGGATGGAGGGAGAGAAGGAGAGGATGAGAAGGGGTGATGGAGGGAGAGAAGGAGAGGATGAGAAGGGGGGATGGAGGGAGAGAAGGAGAAGGGGGGATGGAGAGAGAGAGAAGGAGAAGGGGGGATGGAGAGAAGGAGAGGACGAGTAGGGGGGGATGGAGGGAGAGAAGGAGAGGATGAGAAGGGGGGATGGAGGGAGAGAAGGAGAGGAATTCTAAACTCTTCATAGCCTGAGTGTAGCTCCATACTTTGGAAAGGAAAGGGTGATACCTAGTCAGTTGTACAACTGAATGTATTCAACTGAAATGTGTCTTCTGCATTTAACCCAACCCCTCTGAACCAGAGAGGTGTGGGGGGGGGGGGGGGGCTGCCATAATCAACATCCATGTCTTCAGCACCCAGGGAACAGTGGGTTAACTGCCTTGCTCAGGGGTAGAACAACAGATTTTTACCTTGTCAGCTCGGGGATTCGATCCAACAACCTTCTGGTTACTGGCCCAACGCTCTAACCACTAGGCTACCTGCCGACCTCGTTAGTTCAAGTACTTCCTCTGCTAACGCCCAGATAGAAATAAACAGTGGGGAAAGGGAGGTGTGTTCGGCTGGTCCCTTAGCAATACAGACCCAGTAGGGCTGATAGGTATTTCCACTACAGTGAAAAGTCTGACTAAAATCACAACAGTTGTCTTCAGGTTACCTTTAACATTACACTGAACATCCCAAAACACATACAGTAGACTAAACTTACACTCCAATATACCCAGGTGATGTTCTAAGGCACCACAGACGTCATCCTTTGCCTGTTTTATTTGGCGTTGGAGAAAGTACCATTTAGGATCGCCATAACAACCAAGACCTTTAGGACAGAAGTAGTCTTCACATGATGTGACAAGATCAGTCAGGTCAACTTGCAGAAAATTGACCGTAAGAAGCACACACTGCCCCCCCCCCCCCCCCCCATCGTGGTACTCAGAGTAAACCAAGAACCTTAAAAAGCTCCGAGCTCAACCGCCTGGGCCCCCTCCTCCACGTCCTGTTTCTGATGAATGAATGTGGTCAGGGATCATGTTCCCAGCACGCCGGGCTTTGAAAGTCGCACGCTTC
Source organism: Salmo salar (assembly GCF_965601325.2). Classification (NCBI taxonomy): domain Eukaryota; kingdom Metazoa; phylum Chordata; class Actinopteri; order Salmoniformes; family Salmonidae; genus Salmo; species Salmo salar. Next base: position 44,180,319 of record NC_138313.1, read on the forward strand.
CCTGGTGCCGTCTCATCCCAATTTCTCTGTCGCTTCCTGGATAACTTGCTCAGAAGGCTCAAACACACACACACACACACACCAGAGCAATCAGCGACTGCTCTGTGAGAAATGGCCGCCGGCTCTGGAGCTGGTGCCCTCTGGTATTAGTCATGCAGGCGCGCCGCCTGCAGTGAGTGCGTGGGCTTTAAAACACTGCTCTTCTTCCCATTCCTTCTCTCTTTCTCAGTCAGGGCTACCAATACCAGCCAATTTCCTCTAATGCTAGTCCTTATGAGCAACAGCAGCTGTCTGTTTATACTGCAGTTTAAGCTATTTCACTTTCAGCCAAAGGATCAATTTGCAGGGCACAGAGACAAAAGGAAATGAGAACCTACTCTCTCTCTCTCTCTCTCTTTTCACCCCCTCCCTCTCTTTATTTGTCCCTCAGTCCCTATGTTCTTTTTAAAGGAGAAGTTAGGGGCCAGTGAGTGAACACAGGTGCTGAGAGGGCAGTCACTGACCTTTCCTTTTGGTTTTGTCCAGACAGACCCTTTAATGTCTCCTGCTTTGCTGGACCCGGAGTTCAGCGGTGGTCACGGAATGCTCCAGTGCTGGCTGTTTTAAAACCCTGCTGTGCTTTTCACACCATCGCTCCTCTCACACCGAGAATAGAGATCCATTTAGGAGGCCATGTCAAACGGCTACCTCAACTTTGGCACCATGTACTGGGCTGTGTGGTGACTGACCTCCAGGTCTTCAGGACCATGTACTGGGCTGTGTGGTGACTGACCTCCAGGTGTTTAGGACCATGTACTGGGCTGTGTGGTGACTGACCTCCAGGTCTTCAGGACCATGTACTGGGCTGTGTGGTGACTGACCTCCAGGTGTTTAGGACCATGTACTGGGCTGTGTGGTGACTGACCTCCAGGTCTTCAGGACCATGTACTGGGCTGTGTGGTGACTGACCTCCAGGTGTTTAGGACCATGTACTGGGCTGTGTGGTGACTGACCTCCAGGTGTTTAGGACCATGTACTGGGCTGTGTGGTGACTGACCTCCAGTCAGACCTGTGTGGCTGACTCCCCAGGACCATGTACTGGGCTGTGTGGTGACTGACCTCCAGGTGTTTAGGACCATGTACTGGGCTGTGTGGTGACTGACCTCCAGGTCTTCAGGACCATGTACTGGGCTGTGTGGTGACTGACCTCCAGGTCTTCAGGACCATGTACTGGGCTGTGTGGTGACTGACCTCCAGGTCTTCAGGACCATGTACTGGGCTGTGTGGTGACCGACCTCCAGGTCTTCAGGACCATGTACTGGGCTGTGTGGTGACTGACCTCCAGGTGTTTAGGACCATGTACTGGGCTGTGTGGTGACTGACCTCCAGGTGTTTAGGACCATGTACTGGGCTGTGTGGTGACTGACCTCCAGGTGTTTAGGACCATGTACTGGGCTGTGTGGTGACTGACCTCCAGGTCTTCAGGACCATGTACTGGGCTGTGTGGTGACTGACCTCCAGGTCTTCAGGACCATGTACTGGGCTGTATGGTGACCGACCTCCAGGTCTTCAGGACCATGTACTGGGCTGTGTGGTGACTGACCTCCAGGTGTTTAGGACCATGTACTGGGCTGTGTGGTGACTGACCTCCAGGTCTTCAGGACCATGTACTGGGCTGTGTGGTGACCGACCTCCAGGTCTTCAGGACCATGTACTGGGCTGTGTGGTGACCGACCTCCAGGTCTTCAGGACCATGTACTGGGCTGTGTGGTGACTGACCTCCAGGTCTTCAGGACCATGTACTGGGCTGTGTGGTGACTGACCTCCAGGTGTTTAGGACCATGTACTGGGCTGTGTGGTGACTGACCTCCAGGTGTTTAGGACCATGTACTGGGCTGTGTGGTGACCGACCTCCAGGTCTTCAGGACCATGTACTGGGCTGTGTGGTGACTGACCTCCAGGTCTTCAGGACCATGTACTGGGCTGTGTGGTGACTGACCTCCAGGTCTTCAGGACCATGTACTGGGCTGTGTGGTGACTGACCTCCAGGTGTTTAGGACCATGTACTGGGCTGTGTGGTGACTGACCTCCAGGTGTTTAGGACCATGTACTGGGCTGTGTGGTGACCGACCTCCAGGTCTTCAGGACCATGTACTGGGCTGTGTGGTGACTGACCTCCAGGTCTTCAGGACCATGTACTGGGCTGTGTGGTGACTGCCTGGAGGCCTAGCTAGTTCCTCCACTACTTTCCCACTATCCACACACACAGAAAAACACTATACAAATGCACAGACAGACAGACACACAAAAACACTATACAGACGTGGATGTTGATTAAGGCAGCCCCCCCCCCACCTCTCTGGTTCAGAGGGGTTGGGTTAAATGTGGAAGACACATTTCAGTTGAATACATTCAGTTGTACAACTGACTAGGTATCACCCTTTCCTTTCCCAAATGCAGACAGACACACACACACAAAGCGTGAACTGAGCAGCAGTGAAGCTCGGTGTGCCATTAGCCACCCCTGTGAGGGCGATCTGCAGAAGGGTGATAAATGGGATCCTAGCGACGGCTGAAACGCTGCAACAGACACGGCGCTGCTCCAACCAGGCACTTTAACGCCTCGGGAAAGAAGACAAATAAGTAAAGGTCAGAGGAAGAAAAATAACACGCCCTCCTCTCTCTCTCGTTCCTTCCTACTGTCCTCTCTCCCACCGTTCCCCCTCAGGGCAGGTAGTGCTCTCGTTCCTTCCTACTGTCCTCTCTCCCACCGTTCCCCCTCAGGGCAGGTAGTGCTCTCGTTCCTTCCTACTGTCCTCCCTCCCACCGTTCCCCCTCAGGGCAGGTAGTGCTCTCGTTCCTTCCTACTGTCCTCTCTCCCACCGTTCCCCCTCAGGGCAGGTAGTGCTCTCGTTCCTTCCTACTGTCCTCCCTCCCACCGTTCCCCCTCAGGGCAGGTAGTGCTCTCGTTCCTTCCTACTGTCCTCCCTCCCACCGTTCCCCCTCAGGGCAGGTAGTGCTCTCGTTCCTTCCTACTGTCCTCCCTCCCACCGTTCCCCCTCAGGGCAGGTAGTGCTCTCGTTCCTTCCTACTGTCCTCCCTCCCACCGTTCCCCCTCAGGGCAGGTAGTGCTCTCGTTCCTTCCTACTGTCCTCCCTCCCACCGTTCCCCCTCAGGGCAGGTAGTGCTCTCGTTCCTTCCTACTGTCCTCCCTCCCACCGTTCCCCCTCAGGGCAGGTAGTGCTCTCGTTCCTTCCTACTGTCCTCCCTCCCACCGTTCCCCCTCAGGGCAGGTAGTGCTCTCGTTCCTTCCTACTGTCCTCCCTCCCACCGTTCCCCCTCAGGGCAGGTAGTGCTCTCGTTCCTTCCTACTGTCCTCCCTCCCACCGTTCCCCCTCAGGGCAGGTAGTGCTCTCGTTCCTTCCTACTGTCCTCTCTCCCACCGTTCCCCCTCAGGGCAGGTAGTGCTCTCGTTCCTTCCTACTGTCCTCCCTCCCACCGTTCCCCCTCAGGGCAGGTAGTGCTCTCGTTCCTTCCTACTGTCCTCCCTCCCACCGTTCCCCCTCAGGGCAGGTAGTGCTCTCGTTCCTTCCTACTGTCCTCCCTCCCACCGTTCCCCCTCAGGGCAGGTAGTGCTCTCGTTCCTTCCTACTGTCCTCTCTCCCACCGTTCCCCCTCAGGGCAGGTAGTGCTCTCGTTCCTTCCTACTGTCCTCCCTCCCACCGTTCCCCCTCAGGGCAGGTAGTGCTCTCGTTCCTTCCTACTGTCCTCCCTCCCCACCGTTCCCCCTCAGGGCAGGTAGTGCTCTCGTTCCTTCCTACTGTCCTCCCTCCCACCGTTCCCCCTCAGGGCAGGTAGTGCTCTCGTTCCTTCCTACTGTCCTCCCTCCCACCGTTCCCCCTCAGGGCAGGTAGTGCTCTCGTTCCTTCCTACTGTCCTCCCTCCCACCGTTCCCCCTCAGGGCAGGTAGTGCTCTCGTTCCTTCCTACTGTCCTCTCTCCCACCGTTCCCCCTCAGGGCAGGTAGTGCTCTCGTTCCTTCCTACTGTCCTCCCTCCCACCGTTCCCCCTCAGGGCAGGTAGTGCTCTCGTTCCTTCCTACTGTCCTCTCTCCCACCGTTCCCCCTCAGGGCAGGTAGTGCTCTCGTTCCTTCCTACTGTCCTCCCTCCCACCGTTCCCCCTCAGGGCAGGTAGTGCTCTCGGGGAATGGGAGTCAGATAATGTCACCTAGGATGGCGTGCTGATGAAAGAGCAATTCCTGCCACTTCTTCTCTGTGCTAACAACACACCGGGACAAAAACAGCCATGCAGGAGATACAGGACCTTCTGCTTGTGATGAACCCCTTAATTCTATCTACACCACCGCCACACTAGAGGGAAGTGGGATAGGAGAGAGAGAGAGAGAGAGAGAGAGAGAGAGAGAGAGAGAGAGAGAGAGATGGAGAGGAGTGGAGTGGAGGGCTCAGCACTTCATCACATCAGTAAAGCAGAAATCCCAACTCTGAGAAAGGGGCGACCGTACAGGGGGATAAATAGAGGAGATATCTCTGTTCATGTCGGAGTATTCATTAGGAGAGAGAATCCAGCAAAAGAGGAGATAGTAAAGTGTGAGGGATGCCCTATGACCCTTCAGGGAGAAGAGAACAGCCCTATGACCCTTCAGGGAGAAGAGAACAGCCCTATGACCCTTCAGGGAGAAGAGAACAGCCCTATGACCCTCCGGAGAGCTTAGAACAGCCCTATGACCCTTCAGGGAGAAGAGAACAGCCCTATGACCCTTCAGGGAGAAGAGAACAGCCCTATGACCCTTCAGGGAGAAGAGAACAGCCCTATGACCCTTCAGGGAGAAGATAACAGCCCTATGACCCTTCAGGGAGAAGATAACAGCCCTATGACCCTTCAGGGAGAAGAGAACAGCCCTATGACCCTTCAGGGAGAAGAGAACAGCCCTATGACCCTTCAGGGAGAAGAGAACAGCCCTATGACCCTTCAGGGAGAAGAGAACAGCCCTATGACCCTTCAGGGAGAAGAGAACAGCCCTATGACCCTTCAGGGAGACGAGAACAGCCCTATGACCATTCAGGGAGAAGAGAACAGCCCTATAACCCTTCAGGGAGAAGAGAACAGCCCTATGACCCTTCAGGGAGAAGAGAACAGCCCTATGACCCTTCAGGGAGAAGAGAACAGCCCTATGACCCTTCAGGGAGACGAGAACAGCCCTATGACCCTTCAGGGAGACGAGAACAGCCCTATGACCCTTCAGGGAGAAGATAACAGCCCTATCCTCAAGGGACAGATGGTGACAAATCTTTGATGAAATAATGGTGGTATTAAATCAATGTGTTTGTCAGATTTGGCTTCATAGACAGATTAGTAATTAATCCAGGATCAAGCAAGAGAATCAATTCGAAAATCTATTGATTTTTCACTTTTGATCACGCAGAAAACAAGTTTATATGGGATGTGCTTTGTGTTTTGCTAAAAGTAAGTGGTGAAATGTCCATGAACTTCTACCATGAAATGCAAGTGCTTGTCAATACCTTCACATTGTCAAAGGAACAAAGGAAAATATAAAGAATAGCACTCAAACACACACGCGCACTCAGACAGACACACAGACACACACTCAGACGCACACAGACAGACACACACTCAGACAGACGCACATTCAGACGCACACAGACAGACACACACTCAGACGCACACAGACAGACACACACTCAGACGCACACAGACAGACGCACACAGACAGACACACACTCAGACGCACACAGACAGACACACACTCAGACACACACTCAGACTCAGACACAGACACTCAGACACTCAGACACTCAGACACACAAGTGTAACCTTAGGCTAGTATCAGGCGTAGACATGTACGAATCGACGTAGCGCAATAAAAACACACATTTGCAAACTGACACTACATCATAAAGTGCTTTAAGAAGAGCGTATGAAAATAACAGCAAATGTAGCCTGACAGCAAGGCTATACAATAAACCAAGTGGCAGAAGTTATGAAGAAAAACAATAAAATATATCAGAGAGGCTGTAACTTAGCAGACCTGAGATGATCACTACACTCCCTGTAACCCCCTGTAACCTCCTGTAACCTCCTGTAACCTCCTGTAACCTCCTGTAACCTCCAGGATACCATAAACACATTCCACACCTGAGTCTCCAGTGGAGGCCCTGCGACATGAGTTTACAACAAGTCAACATCCCTCGGAAGGAGAGGAGGCTTTTGGACCCCCCCCCCCACCGCCAATTCAACGGGCTTTATCGGCATAGGAAACAGACAGTATGTTTACATTGCCAATGGAATAGACAACACAAATATACAATCAGTAAACACTACACTCACAAAAGTTAATATAGACATTTCAAATATTATAGTCTCTCCCCCATTTCCGCCACACTAGAGGTCGACCGATTATGATTTTTCAACGCCGATACCTATTATTGGAGGACCAAAAAAAGACGATTTAATCGGTATCGGCTTTTTTGGTCCTCCAATAATAGGTATCGGCGTTGAAAAATTATGACAATTACAACAATACTAAATGAACACTTATTTTAACTTAATATAATACATAAATAAAATCTATTTAGTCTCAAATAAGTAATGAAACATGCTCAATTTGCTTTAAATAATGTGAAAACACAGTGTTGGAGAAGAAAGTAAAAGTGCAATATGTGCCATGTAAAACGCAGGAAAGTGCTGTTTGAATGAATGCTTACGAGCCTGCTGCTGCCTACCACTGCTCAGTCAGACTGCTCTATCAAATATCAAATTATAGACTTAATTATAATATAATAAACACAGAAATACAAGCCTTAGGTCATTAATATGGTCAAATACGGAAACTATCATTTCGCAAACAAAACGTTTATTCTTTCAGTGAAATACGGAACCGTTCCATATTTTATCTAACGGGTGGCAACCCTAAGTCTAAATATTGCTGTTACATTGCACAACCTTTAATGTTATGTTCATAATTATGTAAAAATTAATTACAGTCTTTGTTAGGAAGAAATGGTCTTCATACAGTTCGCAACGAACCAGGAGGCCCAAACTGCTGCATATACCCTGACTCTGCTCGCACAGAACGCAAGAGAAGTGACACAATTTCCCTAGTTAATATTGCCTGATAACATAAATTTCTTTTAACTAATTACGCAGGTTAAAAAAAATATATACTTGTGTATTGATTTTAAGAAAGGCATTGATGTTTATGCTTAGGTACATTCGTGCAACGATTGTGCTTTTTTCGCGAATGCGCATTTGTTAAATCACCCGTTTGGCGAAGTTGAAGTAGGCTGTGATTCGATGATAAATTAACAGGCACTGCATTGGTTATATGCAACGCAGGACAAGCTAGTTAAACTAGTAATATCATCAACCATGTGTAGTTAACTAGTGATTATGTGAAGATTGATTGTTTTTTATAAGATAAGTTTAATGCTAGCTAGCAGCTTACCTTGGCTCCTTGCTGCACTCGCATAACAAGTGGTCAGCCTGCCACGCAGTCTCCTCGTGGAGTGCAATGTAATCGGCGTCCAAAAATTATGATTACCGATTGTTATGAAAACTTGAAATCGGCCCTAATTAAAATCGGCCATGCCACCCCTGGACATGTGTTGACAAACGGGCTCTGCAAAATGAACACTGCTGAACAGGCCAGTGACTGGTAGTGTAACTGGGTTCAACACGTTTTCTCCAGTGACTAATCTAGAATGTGCCAAAGACTCATGGCTCACACAAACTCCAATGTACTCATTCTGAGAGCTTGGATTTCAATACCCCACCCTCTCACACATGTTCACACCGATATACACACACACACACTAATGTAAACTTCCATTGGTTGTCTGAAAGGCTCCTTCACATGCCAGAGTGCTTAAAATGACAAGTAGCTTGCTATTTACCATACAGACACTCAACAAGGAAACGAGGACGGACATGGCAGAATATATCTGAAAGGAAGATTAAGAGAGAGAGAACGAACAGAAAAGTGTTGTTTACATAAAAACGTACAGTGTATGAAGATGGGGGAGGTTGACGCCAAGCCACCCAGAGAATAGCTTCTGTAAGGTCATGGCCCGATTCACAAAACATTTTCTTTAGGAAGAAAATAAGTTCATAAAGTGCCAATTCCTCAAAAATGTTTTTAGAAATTCATAGTTTCTTAGGAACTTGGTAAAAATCTTTCTTAAGAAGATTCAGTGAATCGGGCCCCAGTTGAGGAACCGGAACTGATTAGTTCCCCAGTTGCCCTGATTCGTTCCCCAGTCTCCTTGAACTATCCCTCCAGTGTGTACTATAGTACAGCATTGTGTTCATTAGGGCATGCAACGGAAAACAGAAATGGGCATGTCCAGATAGGCCTTGTTCTTCCTTGTTTCGGTCCATTTTCTTCCGTTTTCTACCTAATAAACACAACCCAGGCAATGTTCCCGCTTAATTCTTTTTTGGGGGGGGGGGCACTGAGCAAATTTTTGGTCTTGTGAGTGGAAACTTTAAAATTGTGAGAATTTTGTGCAACTTCTAGCGCTCGTTTCCTGTGAACTCTGAGGCAGTACCATTACAGTTTTAGACAGTAGCCAATAGGCTGTTGTGGCGATCACAATGTAGCCCTACCAACAAAACCAATGGAGCAAATCACAGAACATTTCCCCATGGAAATAGCTTTTCATTTATATTATATAGCCTACAGTAGTCTATATGTGGTGACCAATGCAGGTCTACAGTAGTCTATATGTGGTGACCAATGCAGGTCTACAATAGTCTATATGTGGTGGTCAATGCAGGTCTACAATAGTCTATATGTGGTGGTCAATGCAGGTCTACAATAGTCTATATGTGGTGGTCAATGCAGGTCTACAGTAGTCTATATGTGGTGGTCAATGCAGGTCAACAATAGTCTATATGTGGTGGTCAATGCAGGTCTACAGTAGTCTATATGTGGTGGTCAATGCAGGTCTACAATAGTCTATATGTGGTGGTCAATGCAGGTCTACATTAGTCTATATGTGGTGGTCAATGCAGGTCTACAGTAGTCTATATGTGGTGATCAATGCAGGTCTACAATAGTCTATATGTGGTGGTCAATGCAGGTCTACAGTAGTCTATATGTGGTGGTCAATGCAGGTCTACAATAGTCTATATGTGGTGGTCAATGCAGGTCTACATTAGTCTATATGTGGTGGTCAATGCAGGTCTACAATAGTCTATATGTGGTGGTCAATGCAGGTCTACAATAGTCTATATGTGGTGGTCAATGCAGGTCTACAATAGTCTATATGTGGTTGTCAATGCAGGTCTACAATAGTCTATATGTGGTGGTCAATGCAGGTCTACATTAGTCTATATGTGGTGGTCAATGCAGGTCTACAATAGTCTATATGTGGTGGTCAATGCAGGTCTACAGTAGTCTATATGTGGTGGTCAATGCAGGTCTACAGTAGTCTATATGTGGTGATCAATGCAGGTCTACAGTAGTCTATATGTGGTGGTCAATGCAGGTCTACAATAGTCTATATGTGGTGGTCAATGCAGGTCTACAGTAGTCTATATGTGGTGGTCAATGCAGGTCTACAGTAGTCTATATGTGGTGGTCAATGCAGGTCTACATTAGTCTATATGTGGTGGTCAATGCAGGTCTACAATAGTCTATATGTGGTGGTCAATGCAGGTCTACAGTAGTCTATATGTGGTGGTCAATGCAGGTCTACAGTAGTCTATATGTGGTGATCAATGCAGGTCTACAGTAGTCTATATGTGGTGGTCAATGCAGGTCTACAATAGTCTATATGTGGTGGTCAATGCAGGTCTACAGTAGTCTATATGTGGTGGTCAATGCAGGTCTACAGTAGTCTATATGTGGTGGTCAATGCAGGTCTACAATAGTCTATATGTGGTGGTCAATGCAGGTCTACAGTAGTCTATATGTGGTGGTCAATGCAGGTCTACAATGCATGAGACTTTTAAAAAGGTTTTTACATTATGAAGGACTTGACATTAATTAAATTATGTTTTACTTGGTCTATAACACCATGGGACAAATAGGTGACTGATGTTTTACCTGGTCTATAACACCATGGGACAGATAGGTGACTGATGTTTTACCTGGTCTATAACACCATGGGACAAATAGGTGACTGATGTTTTACCTGGTCTATAACACCATGGGACAGATAGGTGACTGATGTTTTACTTGGTCTATAACACCATGGGACAAATAGGTGACTGATGTTTTACCTGGTCTATAACACCATGGGACAAATAGGTGACTGATGTTTTACCTGGTCTATAACACCATGGGACAAATAGGTGACTGATGTTTTACCTGGTCTATAACACCATGGGACAAATAGGTGACTGATGTTTTACCTGGTCTATAACACCATGGGACAAATAGGTGACTGTAAATTGTATTGGGTTGTATGATGCAAGAAAGCACTTACAAAATACAATTATTATTACCATACAGACAATTAGACAATGAAGGCTATCCCTCTGCCTATTGGCTTATTTGCATATTCAAGCCTGTCCTAAAATACAACACTGCCCTTTAATTAAGACATAAGCTTTTTTACCTGACTGGGTTTTTCAAGGACAGCTTGAAATGTAGCCGACACGTTTTGTTCTCTTGTAGGAAGCAGTTACTCCCCATTGCTGACCTCTACTTATCTAGAACTGGGCTGATAACTCACTAACTAGCAAAGAATATCAACAAATGTGCAGCTCTGCAGTCTGAACTGATTTGAAAAGCGCATTCACTCGCGGGTGATTAAAAGACTGCTTGTGGGCTACCCCCACCAATAGAATTCTACTAATTACTGTGAGATTCAGGATGTGTCGTTTTAAGTCTGCTAAGTACTGTGAGATGCAGGATGTGTTGTTTTAAGACTGCTAAGTACTGTGAGATGCAGGATGTGTTGTTTTAAGACTGCTAAGTACTGTGAGATGCAGGATGTGTTGTTTTAGGTCTGCTAAGTACTGTGAGATGCAGGATGTGTTGTTTTAAGACTGCTAAGTACTGTGAGATGCAGGATGTGTTGTTTTAAGTCTGCTAAGTACTGTGAGATGCAGGATGTGTTGTTTTAAGACTGCTAAGTACTGTGAGATGCAGGATGTGTTGTTTTAAGTCTGCTAAGTACTGTGAGATGCAGGATGTGTTGTTTTAAGACTGCTAAGTACTGTGAGATGCAGGATGTGTTGTTTTAAGTCTGCTAAGTACTGTGAGATGCAGGATGTGTTGTTTTAAGTCTGCTAAGTACTGTGAGATGCAGGATGTGTTGTTTTAAGACTGCTAAGTACTGTGAGATGCAGGATGTGTTGTTTTAAGTCTGCTAAGTACTGTGAGATGCAGGATGTGTTGTTTTAAGTCTGCTAAGTACTGTGAGATGCAGGATGTGTTGTTTTAAGACTGCTAAGTACTGTGAGATGCAGGATGTGTTGTTTTAAGACTGCTAAGTACTGTGAGATGCAGGATGTGTTGTTTTAAGTCTGCTAAGTACTGTGAGATGCAGGATGTGTTGTTTTAAGTCTGCTAAGTACTGTGAGATGCAGGATGTGTTGTTTTAAGTCTGCTAAGTACTGTGAGATGCAGGATGTGTTGTTTTAAGACTGCTAAGTACTGTGAGATGCAGGATGTGTTGTTTTAAGTCTGCTAAGTACTGTGAGATGCAGGATGTGTTGTTTTAAGACTGCTAAGTACTGTGAGATGCAGGATGTGTTGTTTTAAGTCTGCTAAGTACTGTGAGATGCAGGATGTGTTGTTTTAAGACTGCTAAGTACTGTGATATGCAGGATGTGTTGTTTTAAGTCTGCTAAGTACTGTGAGATGCAGGATGTGTTGTTTTAAGTCTGCTAAGTACTGTGAGATGCATGATGTGTTGTTTTAAGTCTGCTAAGTACAGCAGTGCGTTTCTCTCTGGCTTGGGATTGTCTTGTGTGCACATTGAGGTCTACTAAAGTTTCAGATGGGATGAGGTCTACTAAAGTTTCAGATGGGATGAGGTCTACTAAAGTTTCAGATGGGATGAGGTCTACTAAAGTTTCAGATGGGATGAGGTCTACTAAAGTTTCAGATGGGATGAGGTCTACTAAAGTTTCAGATGGGATGAGGTCTACTAAAGTTTCAGATGGGATGAGGTCTACTAAAGTTTCAGATGGGATGAGGTCTACTAAAGTTTCAGATGGGATGAGGTCTACTAAAGTTTCAGATGGGATGAGGTCATGAGGCCAAGTTGCAACACGTAGCCTTCCTTAAACTCTAATCCTAAATGGCCCTTTAAACATTTATGGCTGTTGCATTTTTAACAGCTCTAATATATAATATCACCTGTGTTCTCTCCCTCCCCCACTGTGTTCTCTCCCTCCCCCACTGTGTTCTCTCCCTCCCCCACTGTGTTCTCTCCCTCCCCCACTGTGTTCTCTCCCTCCCCCACTGTGTTCTCTCCCTCCCCCACTGTGTTCTCTCCCTCCCCCACTGTGTTCTCTCCCTCCCCCACTGTGTTCTCTCCCTCCCCCACTGTGTTCTCTCCCCCCCTTCTCCTCCACTGTGTTCTCTCCCCCCCTTCTCCTCCACTGTGTTCTCTCCCTCCCCCACTGTGTTCTCTCCCTCCCCCACTGTGTTCTCTCCCCCCTTCTCCTCCACTGTGTTCTCTCCGCACGGCAAGTGGTACCGGAGCGCCAAGTCTAGGACCAAAAGGCTCCTTAACAGCTTCTACCCCCAAAGCCATGAGACTGCTGAACAATTAATCAAATGGCCACCGGACTATTACATTGACCCCCCCCCATTTGTTTTGTACACTGCTGCTACTCCCTGATTATTATCTATGCATGGTCACTTCACCCCTACCTACATGTACATATTACCTCAACTAACCTGTACCCCCACACACTGACACGTTACCGGTACCCCCTGTATGTAGCCCCGTTATTATGTTACTTTTTATTGTTTTTTACTTTATTAAATATTTTTTTAAACTCTTCTTCAACTGCATTGTTGGTTAGGGCTTGTAAGTAATCATTTCGCGGTAAGGTCTACACCTGTTGTATTCGGCCCATGTGACAAATAACTTATGAAATGAGATTAGGAAGGAAGGGAACAAGTCGGCCTGTCAGCTCTCAACATGACAAAAGAGGGTTTTCCCCTCTCTGCACTTCTCTACTACAACACCTCCATCTCTCCCTCATCTCAGTCTCAGAGGTGTTGTGCAGCTGCATCATTCTCTCTCTGCTGCTGCCCTGCTCTCCTAATCTCATTAAAGAAGCCCTTTCCTGTGACACTGACCTCATCAGAGCGAGACCAAATCGGACCAGAAAGCCGCCCTGCACGCCTGTTAACCTGTCAGTATACCGGTCTGTCACGGCCACAACAGAACCAGCTCCCCTGTCCTCCTTCCTCATGACACAGCAGCTGTCCTGTTCCCTCTCTATGGCAGAGAGCCAGAGTAACAGCAGCACAATCTGGTATCCCACAAACACTATTAAGAAACGGTCCTTGAGTGACACATTATCTACATTATCATTTTACTCAGGTCTGTACCACAATGGTCACCAAATATTTCCCCAATTAGTGTTGGAATGAAATATACTGGGGTGTGAGAGGATTACAGGACGGCGCTGCAGTGGATAGCTGCCATTTAACGATTACAGGATGGAGCTGCAGTGGATGGCTGCCATTTAACGATTACAGGATGGCTTCGCAATGGATAGCTGCCATTTAACGATTACAGGATGGAGCTGCAGTGGATAGCTGCCATTTAACGATTACAGGATGGAGCTGCAGTGGATAGCTGCCATTTTACGATTACAGGATGGCTTCGCAATGGATAGCTGCCATTTAACGATTACAGGATGGAGCTGCAGTGGATAGCTGCCATTTTACGATTACAGGACGGAGCTGCAGTGGATAGCTGCCATTTAACGATTACAGGATGGCTTTGCAGTGGATAGCTGCCATTTAACGATTACAGGATGGAGCTGCAGTGGATAGCTGCCATTTTACGATTACAGGATGGCTTCGCAGTGGATAGCTGCCATTTAACGATTACAGGGCGGAGCTGCAGTGGATAGCTGCCATTTAACGATTACAGGGCGGAGCTGCAGTGGATAGCTGCCATTTAACGATTACAGGGCGGAGCTGCAGTGGATAGCTGCCATTTAACGATTACAGGATAGAGCTGCAGTGGATAGCTGCCATTTAACGATTACAGGATGGAGCTGCAGTGGATAGCTGCCATTTAACGATTACAGGATGGCTTTGCAGTGGATAGCTGCCATTTAACGATTACAGGGCGGAGCTGCAGTGGATAGCTGCCATTTAACGATTACAGGATGGCTTTGCAGTGGATAGCTGCCATTTAACGATTACAGGGCGGAGCTGCAGTGGATAGCTGCCATTTAACGATTACAGGATGGCTTTGCAGTGGATAGCTGCCATTTAACGATTACAGGGCGGAGCTGCAGTGGATAGCTGCCATATAACGATTACAGGGCGGAGCTGCAGTGGATAGCTGCCATTTAACGATTACAGGATGGCTTCGCAGTGGATAGCTGCCATTTTACGATTACAGGATGGCTTCGCAGTGGATAGCTGCCATTTAACGATTACAGGGCGGAGCTGCAGTGGATAGCTGCCATTTAACGATTACAGGGCGGAGCTGCAGTGGATAGCTGCCATTTAACGATTACAGGATGGCTTCGCAGTGGATAGCTGCCATTTAACGATTACAGGATGGAGCTGCAGTGGATAGCTGCCATTTAACGATTACAGGATGGAGCTGCAGTGGATAGCTGCCATTTAACGATTACAGGGCGGAGCTGCAGTGGATAGCTGCCATTTAACGATTACAGGATGGCTTCGCAGTGGATAGCTGCCATTTAACGATTACAGGATAGAGCTGCAGTGGATAGCTGCCATTTTACGATTACAGGATGGAGCTGCAGTGGATAGCTGCCATTTTACGATTACAGGATGGCTTCGCAGTGGATAGCTGCCATTTAACGATTAGGGGATGGAGCTGCAGTGGATAGCTGCCATTTAACGATTACAGGATGGAGCTGCAGTGGATAGCTGCCATTTTACGATTACAGGATGGAGCTGCAGTGGATAGCTGCCATTTAACGATTACAGGATGGCGCTGCAGTGGATAGCTGCCATTTTACGATTACAGGATGTCTTCGCAGTGGATAGCTGCCATTTAACGATTACAGGATGGAGCTGCAGTGGATAGCTGTCATTTAACGATTACAGGATGGAGCTGCAGTGGATAGCTGCCATTTAACGATTACAGGACGGAGCTGCAGTGGATAGCTGCCATTTTACGATTACAGGACGGAGCTGCAGTGGATAGCTGCCATTTTACGATTACAGGACGGAGCTGCAGTGGATAGCTGCCATTTAACGATTACAGGATGGAGCTGCAGTGGATAGCTGCCATTTAACGATTACAGAATGAAGCTGCAGTAGATAGCTGCCATTTAACGATTACAGGACGGCACTGCAGTGGATAACTAACATTTTATGGACGCCTGACCAATTATTATTATTATTATTTTTTTTACGCGAATATTAACTTTTTCTGAGATAGTTTCCTTTTTTGTGACCAACTTTTTATTTCTTTGGTCTTTTTTCTTCAAGGGTGGGTTACCACTAAAAAAACTATCAAATAAATGCATACAAAGATAAACCCGACCCATCCCCATTCCACCGACAGTGAACGATTAGGAGTGCAAATTCCATCGCAAATTCCATCGTAAAACGTTTCCTTGTTATTAAATACAGTCCTATGACCAAAAGACAGCTTCTGGACATAACAGTGATCACTAACCTCGACTTGGATGAAGATTTCTACTTCAACGAGTCGGAAGCTGAGGAAGTACTGCTCATTCCAGACCAGGCCCTAATCCTCTGGACTGGAAAGAGGAAGAGACGGCGCAAGAGAGGCAAACCTGCGGGCTCCCTGACAAGACGGCGAGTAAATAAACTGCCTCTACCTCCCTTCTATTGGCAAACGTACAATCACTGGAGAACAAACTGGACGAGCTCCGTACGACACTATCCTACCAACGAGACCTGAAGAACTGTAATATCCTATGTTTCTCGGAGTTGAACAATGACATGGATAATATACATCTAAGCTTGTTTTTCTATGCATCGTCAAGACCGAACGGCAGCTTTGGGTATTGAGGGGGATGTGTGTCTCTTAACAGTTGGTGCGCCATCTCAAATGTTAAGGAAGTCTTGAGGTTTTGCTCGAGTTAGAACACATTAAAGATGCAGACCATACCATTTACAGAGAGTTATCTATATTTTTTGTAGCTGTCTATTTACCACCAAAGCCAGTGTTGACACTAAGACCACACTCAGAGCTGTATGGGGCCATAAGCAAAGAAGAAAAAACACCCCCAGGCTTCTCGTGGCCAGTGATTTTTATTCAGGAAAACTGAAATCAGTCTTAACGCATTTTTATCAGCATGTCACCTGTGCAACCAGAGGCCCAAAAAACTCTAGACCACCTTTACTCCACACTCAGAGACACATAAAAAGCTCTCCCTTACTCTCCATTTGGCAAATCTGACCATAACTCTATCTTCCGGATTCCTGCTTACAAGCAAAAACTCAAAACAGGAAGTACCAGTGACGTGCTCAATATGGAAGTGATCCGATGAAGCGGATGTTAAGTTACAGGTCTGTTTCGATAGCACAGACTGGAATAAGTGTCGGGATTCATCCGATAACATTAAGGACTTTACCACATCAGTCACTGGGCTTCATTAAGTGCATCGATGACGTCGTCCCCCACAGTGACCGAACATACCCCATGGATTACCAGCTGGTAAGCATCTTCACTGACATTTTCAACCTCTCCCTGACTGAGTCTGTAATACCTACATGTTTCAAGCAGACCACCATAGTCCCTGTGCCCAAGAACACCAAGGTAACCTGTCTAAATGACTAGAACTCACATCTGTAGCCATGAAGCGCTTTGAAAATCTGGTTATGGCTCACATCAACACCATTATCCCAGACACCCTAGACCCACTCCAATTCACATACCACCCCAACATTTCCACAGATGACGCAATCTCTATTACACTCCACACTGCCCTCTCCCACCTGGACAAGAGGAACACCTATGCGAGAATGCTGTTCATTGATTATAGCTCGTGTTCAATACCATAGTGCTCTCCAAGCTCATCACTAAGCTCAGGACCCTGGGACTAAACAGCTCCCTCTGCAACTGAATCCTGTACTCCCTGTTCACCCAAGACTACATGGCACAACTCCAACATCTTCATTAAGTTTGCTGACGACACAACGGTGCTTGGCCTGATCTACGATGACGATGAGACCGCCTATAGGGATGTATGTCAGTGACCTGGCATTACGGTGCCAGGACAACAACTTCTCCCTCAACATCAGCGAGACAAAGGAGCTGATCGTGAACTACAGGAAACAGAGAACTTAAATGCCCCAATCCACATCGATGGGGCTGTGGTGCAGTGGGTCGAGAGCTTGCAAGTCCCTCGGTGTCCACGTCACTAAGTAATTATCAAGGTTCACACACACACTAACTTTTTCAAAATCACCAATGGCCTTATGGTAACATTCCTGAACAGTTTCCATCCTGTCCTGCAGCTCAGTTCAGAAGGACATGCATCTTTGATGTGTCTGGGTGGTTTAATACATAACCTACAGCCTAATTATTAACTTGACCATGCTTAAAGAGATATTCAATGTCTGATTGGTTATTGTTACCCATCTACCAATCACTGCCCTTCTATATGAGGCTTTCGAAAAGCTCCCTGGTCTTTGCAGTTGAATCTGTGCTTGAAATTCAATGTATTTATTTAACTAGGCAGGTAAGTTAAGAACAAATTCTTATTTACAATGACGGTCTACCAAAAGACCTCCTGCGGGGACGGGTGCTGGGATTAAAAATAAATTAAATAAAAATATAGGACAAACACACATCACGACAAGAGACAACACAACATAAAGAGAGACCTAAGATGACAAAATAGCAAGGCAGCAACACATGACAACACAGCATGGTAGCAACACATGACAACACAGCATGGTAGCAACACATGACAACACAGCATGGTAGCAACACAACATGACAACAACATGATAGCAATACAACATGGCAGCAGCACAAAACAGGGTACAAACATTGGGCACAGACAACAGCACAACGGGCAAGAAGGTAGAGACAACAATACATCACACAAATCAGCCACAACTGTCAGTAAGAGTGTCCATGACTGAGTCTTTGAATGAAGAGATTGAGATAAAACTGTCCAGTTTGAGTGTTTGTTGCAGCTCGTTCCCGTTGCTAGATGCAGCGAACTGAAAAGACGAGCGACCCAGGGATGTGAGCGATTTGGGGACCTTTAACAGAATGTGATTGGCAGAACGGGTGTTGTATGTGGAGGATGAGGGCTGCAAAAGATATCTCAGATAGAGGGGAGTGAGGCCTAAGAGGGTTTTATAAATAAGCATCAACCAGTGGGTCTTGCGACGGGTATACAGAGATGACTAGTTTACTGAGGAGTGAAGTGATGTGTCCTATAAGGAGCATTGGTGGCAAATCTGATGGTAAAGAACATCTAGCCGCTCGAGAGCACCCTTACCTGCCGATCTATAAATTGTCTCCGTAATCTAGCATGGGTAGGATGGTCATCTGAATCAGGGTTAGTTTGGCAGCTGGGGTGAAAGAGGAGCGATTACAATAGAGGAAACCAAGTCTAGATTTAACTTTAGCTTGCAGCTTTGATATGTGCTGAGAGAAGCCATACTCCCAAGTATATGTATGAGGTGACTACCTGAAGCTCTAAACCCTCAGAGGTAGTAATCACACCTGTGGGGAGAGGGGCATTCTTCTTAGCAAACCACATGACCTTTGTTTTGGAGGTGTTCAGAACAAGGTTAAGGGCAGAGAAAGCTTGTTGGACACTAAGAAAGCTTTGTTGTAGAGCTTTTAACACAAAATCCGGGGACTGAGGGACCTTACAGATGTATGTATTCTTTTATTTATTTCACCTTTATTTAACCAGGTAGGCCAGTTGAGAACAAGTTCTCATTTGCAACTGCGACCTGGCCAAGATAAAGCAAAGCAACTTCGACACATACAACACTGAGTTACACGTGGAATAAACAAAACATAGTCAAAAATACAGTAGAACAAAAGAAAACAAAAAGTCTATATACGGTGAGTGCAAATGACGTAAGGCAATAAATAGGCCATGGTGGCGAAGTAATTACAATATAGCAATTAAACACTGGAATGGTAGATGTGCAGAAGATGAATGTTCAAGTAGAGATACTGGGGTGCAAAGGAGCAAGATAAATAAATACAGTATGGGGATGAGGTAGGTAGATAGATGGGCTGTTTACAGATGGGCTATGTACAGGTGCAGTGATCTGTGAGCTGCTCTGACAGCTGGTTCTTAAAGATAGTGAGGGAGATATGAGTCTCCAGCTTCAGTGATTTTTGCAGTTCGTTCCAGTCATTGGCCACACAGAGTCCATGTAACTTAAGTGATTTTTCTAAGCCAAATTTTACTCCTGAACTAATTTAGGTCTAAAAAAGGGGATGAAAACCAATGTTTTAGTTATAATAAAATCTTCCACTGAGTATTTTGAGTAAATTGTTTACAAAATGACTATTAAATCAATTTTATCCCAAATTGTAACAAACAAATCCAAGGGACATGAACACTTTTGCAAGGTACCGTAACAACCACCAAAATAAAAGCTAGACAGTCAGGGAGAATTCAACATTTCCAAAATGATTCATTCAGGAGTATTTTGATCATGGCATGGGGCCCCCCATTGATTTTAGCATAAACCATGGCAAAATGTGTAGAATTGCAGGAAATTAGCTTTAAAACAGCGAAACGTTGTCACTGCGGCCAACCGGAGGGCCTCAAAAAATAAAATGTTGGTCGGCGACCGCACCATTGGCCACGCTCTCCGTCACACACACACAACCTAAGCCCCATTTTGATTCACAGAAAAACCTTGTAGATCTACTCCTGTTTCTTGTCTTCACTTGTTAGGTGGATGGTGATATCATCAGTGCTTGTGGTTTGGACTGAAAGGGCTCAGGCAGAGATACTACCAAGTGGTTGCCGAGGGCCTTGAAGCTCTTTTTGAGACCATTGTTGTCTTCGTGCCAGCTCTGCTCTGGTTGACAATGATTACGCCGTTACAGAGGGCGATCATTGTCAACATGATCCTACAACATTGGATAATAGAAGCCGGTAGATAAAATGACTGAATAAAGACTTCTTTTCTCCAGCCTTGACCTGACTTAACATCACAAGCCCTGTTTAGACAACACTACGTGTGTGGGTTGAAGGATAGGAGAGGGGGGACAGGCCAAAGCACAGGCCTTTTGATTCATACGAAGCTACCAAATGTGCTCCCTCAGAGACACGTCAAATCAAAGTGTATTTGTCATATGCACCCTTTCAATACAGTGAAATGCTTACTTTACAAGCCCTTAACCAACAATGCTTTAACCTGTCTGGCCTAGGGGGCAGTATTTTCACGGCCGGATGAAAAACGTACCCAATTTAAACAGGTTACTACTCTGGCCCAAAAACTAGAAAATGCATATTATTAGTAGATCTGGATAGAAAACACTCTGACGTTTCTAAAACTGTTTGAATGGTGTCTGTGAGTATAACAGAACTCATATGGCAGGCAAAAACCTGAGAAAATTCCAAGCAGGAAGTGGAAAGTCTGAGAATTGTAGTTCTTCTTTTGATTCTCTATCGAAGCTACAGTGTCTGTGGGGGACGTTGCACTTCCTAAGGCTTCCATTGGCTGTCTAAATCCTTCAGAAAGTGGTTTGAGCATTTTCCTATCACTGTGCAGAGTATAGGAGCTCAGTTACTGAGTGGTCTGCCTGGCAACAAAGGGATTGGATATGCGCAGTCACACGAGCACGCCGTTCCTTCTTTTTCTTCTTGAATAAATATGCTATTGTCCGGTTGGAATATTATCGCAATTTTACGTTAAAAATACCATAAAGATTGATTTTAAACAGCATTTGACATGCTTCTAAGTACGGTAATTCAACATTTTGACTTTTTGTCTCTCGTTTCACGCTCGCGCGTTATGCCTTTGGATAAGTGATCTGTACGCACGAACAAAACTGAGGTATTTGTACATACAAATTGATTATTTCGAACAAAAACAACATTTCTTGTGGAAGTAGCAG
Organism: Salmo salar; assembly: GCF_965601325.2. NCBI lineage: Eukaryota > Metazoa > Chordata > Actinopteri > Salmoniformes > Salmonidae > Salmo > Salmo salar. The sequence continues at coordinate 44,201,552 of NC_138313.1, forward strand.
TCCTGGGAGTGCATTCTGATGAAGATCAGCAAAGGTAAGAGAATATTTCTAATACTAATTCTGAGTTTAGGTTGCCCCGAACTTGGCGGGTGTCTGAATAGCTCACCGTGATGGCTGAGCTATGTACTCAGAATATTGAAAAATGTGCTTTCTCCGTAAAGCTGTTTTAAAATCTGACACAGCGGTTGCATCCAGGGGTAGTCTATCTATAATTCTTTAAATAATTGTTATATATTTTGTCAACGTTTATGATGAGCATTTTTGTAAATTGATGTGCACATTCACCGGACGTTTTGGTGGGAATACATTTTCTGAACATCACGCACTAATGTAAAATGCAGTTTTTGGATATAAATATGAACTTTATCGAACAAAACATACATGTATTGTGTAACATAATGTCCTAGGAGTGTCATCTGATGAAGATCGCCAAAGGTTAGTGCTTCATTTAGCTGTGTTTTGGGTTTTATTGACATGTCCTTGCTTGGAAAATGTGTGATTATTTTTGTCTATGTACTCTCCTAACATAATGTCATGTTTTGCTTTCGCTGTAAAGCCTTTTTGAAATTGGACAATGTGGTTACATCAAGGAGAAGTGTATCTTTAAAATGGTGTAAAATAGTTGTATGTTTGAGAAAGTTGAATTATGACATTTTGTTGTTTTTGAATTTGCCGCCCTGATATTTCACTGGCTGTGTCCCGCAGGTGGGACGCTAGCCCATAGAAGTTAAGAAGTTCATCCTTTTTTTAAATGTGTTAAGTAAAAAAATAGAAAATTAAAGTAACAAGTAATTAAAGAGCAGCAGTAAAATAACAATAGCGAGACTATATACAGGGGGTACCGGTACAGAGTCAATGTGTGGGGTCACTGGTTAGTCGAGGCAATATGTACATGTAGGTAGAGTTAAAGTGACTATGCAAAGATAATAAACAGAGTAGCAGCAGCATAAAAGAGGGGTCTGGGTAGCCATTTGACTAGATGTTCAGGAGTCTTATGGCTTGGGGGTAGAAGCTGTTTAGAAGCCTCTTGGACCTAGACTTGGCGCTCCGGTACCGCTTGCCATGCGGTAGCAGAGAGAACAGTCTATGACTAGGGTGGCTGGAGTCTGACAATTTTTAGGGCCTTCCTCTGACACCGACTGGTATAGAGGTCCTGGATGGCAGGAAGCATGGCCACAGTGATGTACTGGGCGGTACGCACTACCCTCTGTAGTGTCTTGCGGTCGGAGGCCGAGCAGTTGCCATACCAGTCAGGATGCTCTCGATGGTGCAGCTGTAGAACCTTTTGAGGATCTGAGGACCTATGCCAAATCTTTTCAGTCTCCTGAGGGGGAATAGGTTTTGTCGTGCCCTCTTCACAATTGTCTTGGTGTGCTTGGACCATGTTAGTTTGTTGATGTGGACACCAAGGAACTTGAAGCTCACCACCTGCTCTACCTCAGCCCCGTCGATGAGAATGTGGGCGTGCTCGGTCCTCCAGCTTACAGAACGCTGTGACAACTTTTTTTTTTTGTGCAGTGACAATGAACAGGTTTTTAAGACTTTAGTCGACAGGGTCAGGCTAACCATTAAGGGAATAATAGCTGGAGTGAACTATTTGCTCCAATGTTGCTGTAGCTAAATGCAGAGGCAGGTCCTGAAAGCTTAACCAGCAGGTAAACTACCGATTTGATGTCACTTCCTTGACCCCTGTTATACCAGCTATTTCTCTAGACGGTAAACCTCAATAGAACACAGGAGAGGGTCATGACAGTGTATATACAGCACACAGCTGTCCGATGTGGGACTATCTCCTTTATAAGTAGTCTGCCAAACAGTGAATAACGGAGTGTTTCTCTTCACCTCCTGTCTTTTCACTCGCAGTTCATAAAACAAGAGAGAGTGAAAAGCAGGGACTGTTTAATGACTAACGGCTGCTCTTGGGTCAGAGGTCCTTTCTAGCTCGGCCCAGATCATCTCGGGCACCCCATGTCTACAGTCTGATCCCAGTTCAGTTCACATTAAAAATCGGCCAAAAATAGTGAGAGGTCAGAGAGCAATGTGAGAGTGAATGGGACAACCTTCCTAAAACCGCCACTGACATTCAAGACGGTGTCCCTACGCAAACACCCTTTCCAGACTGCACTTCCACAGCAGACTTAACACAGCGGCTGTTCCCCAGCCCGCGGAGTAGAGAGAGAGACTGATTCACACAAACAAGTTTAAACTGCCTGACATTTCCAGGGCTCAAAACGTTATGGGCCGGCCAAGATTAGTCTACAACCAGGAACTTATGGGCACAGAGGAGGCTGCCCACAAATCACTGGCTCAGCCCTCGTGTAAACATGAGAGAGAAAAGGATCCACACAACCTGGAACCTCTCCTTCCTGTGTCAGAGCAACAGTGGGGAGGAAACATTTGGACTGTCCCAAACAGAGAACTGATCACTGGGGCAAATGTTCCTCCATGAGACTCCCCTCTCCGGTTCACCCAGCCAGATTCCAGGAAAAGGGGGGGACTCGAACCCTCCCTCTTCTCACTGTGTCAGTTTTGTTCTGACAGAGCACATGCTCGGTGGGTTCACAGCCAGCATCGACACTGCCTCACTTCCCTGGGGCTGGAGTGGACTGGCTTCGTTGTGTTAGACGCGCCCGTTTTTCCATCCGTGTCGGTCTGGGTCTCCAGCACTGTCAATGCTATTTGCCTGTTCCAACATCAAATCACTCCCTCTTTCTGTAAACCAGGGATTCTTTTTAAGAGGCAGAAAGTAGAGGTGAAGAAATAAAGAGGACTCTTTCTCTCTCCTCCCACTTTCCATCTACACCTCTACTTTAAAAGCAGCTCCTTCCTTACAGCGGAGAAAAGCTGGGAGTAAAGCACAGGCAGCGTCAAAACGTCTCAACCATTCATACCACAGAACTCTGGCTTCCCCCTTTCCTTCCCTCTCCTCCCCGTTTCCCACAGCTGCCCCCCCCTTAAGTTCCCTCTCCTTCAAGCAGCGGCTGCAACAGCATGGCTGCCCCGCTCACAGACAGGCAATCAGACACACACGTTAGATACTGACCTCCTCTGCCCATTGCAGGCCTGGCGTAGTAGCCTGACCGCTGACTGGCAGGCAGGCAGGCAGGCAGGCAGGCAGGCAGGCAGGCAGGCAGGCAGGCAGGCAGGCAGGCAGGCAGGCAGGCAGTCCCAGTCCTACCTCAGATTCTGCAGTCTTTGTATACTCCTCCCCCCACCTCAACCACTTTCTTGCTCCTCACGCATCGAGAGGCCAAATGAGGCGCGCTGGAAATTTGCTGGGGCTGACAATGGAAGACAGCTGCTCTGACTGCACAGGGCTTTCATGGGCTGAATTAGCAGTGTGAGTGAGTCTTTCACACACACACACACACACACACACACACACTTTCCTTCGCTCTTTCTCCCTAGCTTGGTCATCCCCTCCCCCACGACTTGCTGCATAGCTATTCCAGACACACAGAGCTGAGAGACTGAGAGGGAAGGGCCAGCAGGCCATGAAAGGGCTTTGTTTCTCCCAGCGCTGGGATTGTTTTCACAGGCCTGGCCTCGCTGTGCTCGGCTCCCACATAATTCCTTCCCTTTACACACTCACAGGCTTTCCACGGGGCTTTAGGGAATGTGTGTGTGTGTACACTAAAACATCCCAATCGCTTCGATTACACATTATTTACGAGAGCTACTTACTGCAGAGTGAAAGCTCTTGAACACAGATTTCAGATTTTTCAGAGCTACAAGAAATGCCTGATAAAATATGGGGATAGTAAAACAAGCATGCAATTCATTCCCCATGCTGTGTGAACAAACCAAAGCAGATACAAGAAAAACAACAGGATTTAACTGAACCGGCTTTGAGTGAATAGCCTACAATATGGAGGATGGTGAAATTAGCCCTATAAAAAAAAGGAACATCGGCCATACCAAACACAAAGAATGTTTTCAGAGGCACGCCTCAAGCGCCTGGTCTTCTCCGAACCCAGTCCCACAGTGTTAAACAGACAGAGCTAATCCTGTTTCAGCATGACAGGGCGGGATTATACCGCCCCGGCGACGGCTCTGTGCAATAGGGAAGAGATTACCTCTGGGTAGAATGTGTTCCTTCAAATAATAAAGTGTTATGAGAGAAATAACATCTTCCAGCTCAGCTGTTAAACAGACATCAACCCCCAGGGAGAAACAGCACAAATAAGAACACAAGTATTTGTGGGATTCTGCCGTCATCTCGGCTAGCTGACTGCCTATTGCTTCTCTGTCTCAATCAGGGTTGTGACACGCTGCAGCGTCCCTGGGAGCTGGGCAGCCTAATCTGTACATAGCCCTGTACTGGATGAAAGAAACACACTTGTGTGATGACTTTTTCATTTAAATGTAAAAACATATTAAAAAAAAGATGTCGTCAAACAATAACACCTAAGGCTGGGCAATTTGTTATTGTGCATTTATCTCTGTAGCAATATCCTTATAATTCCATACAGACCTATCCTATTGGTCCACATGGTACAGCCCTGGCAGTACCTCACATTGGTCAGGTGGGATTCCAGACATTTTTTGCCAACTACCCCAGAAAATACACTTAAGACTAGCTAGGCCTTAGGGGACAAAGTAAGCCTACTAAATGATTATAAAAACCAAAAACTGAAGAGACAGCAGGACACATGGATATTACAACAATCTTTTACAAGGCTTTAATCATATAAATAGGCATAACTTATCTTCCTGTCAAAAACAAAGTACTCTGAAGGTAGAGACAGAACCCTTAGAGAATCTCCGTGTAAAGGCCAAACCACACCAGTAAACACAAGCGTTATGTCCGTTACCTCATGTAAGAGCAGCGCTGGACGTAAATCCACCGGGGTCGCGCACCACAACAGCCAATCAGAGACGGCAGCACACTGAAGGTCAAAGAGACGACCAGATGTTGGAAAGGAGTGTTCATGTGGCAGGCATGGATCCTGATATGAAAATAATGTCCACCAGGCACACCCACCGCTCTCCACAGTGTTGTCCTGTATCGCAGTCCAACAGGACTAGAAACCTAGCGGCTCTCAACACTGTGACCCATAACCCAGCACACTACGCTGCGCCCCAGACAACATGCTCTCGTGTCTATAATGTGGGTGTGTATCGGCCTACATAGGATATATGTAATTATAAACTGGGTGGTTCGAGTCCTAAATTCTGATTGGCTGACAGCCATGATATATCAGACCATATACCACGGGTATGACAAAACATGTATTTTTACTGCTCTAATTACGTTGGAAACCAGTTTAAAATAGCAATAAGGCACCTCTGGGGTTTGTGGTATATGGCCAATATACCACAGCTAAGGCCTGTGTCCAGGCACTCAGCGTTGCGTCGTGCTTAAGAACAGCCCTTTGCTGTGGTATGTTGGCCATATACCACACCCCCTCGTGCCTTATTGCTTAAACATAAAATGTCAGTGTGAATTTAGGAACCAGTGTGCCTCCTCTCTAGGGCTGGGAATATCCAAGGACCTCGCAATACAATATCACCACACTTAGGTGCCAATATGATATGTATTGCGATTCTCATGATTCTATATGTTTTGCGAGTCAATACTGTGATTTTATTGGGATTCTATGTTCCAAACATATTGCTCACTATATGTCTGCTGCAGAGGGACAAGAGAGAGTCATGAGAAAACTAATTTTGATGAGTCAGGGAAATAAAAGTGCTGAAAAGAAATTGCCTCTGATTTTAAAAAGAAGATGGAGAACAAGCTATGAAGGAAAATACAGGAGTTCTGGTGCAGGTACAGACAACTAACAACAATAATACAGAGATATTGTCAAAACGTTACTATGATGAGACAGTGGATTGCGTAGTCAGATGGAATAAAGTAAATAGACATGTCTACGTCAGATTTAGCCGGTGGTAACTTGAGGAATAGATACCGGCTGGAATGCGGTTTAAACCAATCAGCATCCAGGAATAGACTCCCCTACACATTCCTCTCTATACTCTGCATAGTACCAATATATATGCCATTTACTACCTTCAGCACAGTATCAACACTTAAACCTGGAAACATCCAACTGCATTTGTGGAAACAACTCAATCATCTGAACACCGTTCCAAGGTTGAGGGGAAAGAAAGACAGTAGTGTAGCTTGTAGGTTCCAGCTAAATGACTTCAGTGGAAACACTGCTGCCCTCCATGTCCTTCCTAAGCACTCATGGTTGGTACTATGGAAAATGGAAAATGCCATCATGAGGATGTGGGCGCAAGGTAAAACAAGCTAATACAAGATGGCAAGCTCACAGTATGTTGGCTGGTATCATCATCAAATCCAATTTTATTAGTCACATCGCCGAGTACAACAGGTGTAGACCTTGTGAAATGCTTACGTACGAGCCCCTAACCAACATTTAAGTTGAAAAAAATACAGAGAAGAATAAGAAATAAAAATACTACACCTCCAGTTAATAGCAGAGTCAAGGCTACCTTGTTTTACACAAGATATATAGCTAAGCATTGTCCATGCTTTCTTCCCTTCATCCCTGTGCTGTGGAGTGGAGACAGAGGAGCAGACATGTGGGAAACAACCGGTGTGGAGTTTTTACTGGAGCCCGGAGGGGCAGGGGTGCTTCAAACGTCCCAGTGGCAGGAACAGCACTGCAGAAACCAAAAACACAGCCCCAGCGACGGCCGACCGATGCTTCACGAGTTCACCCTCCACCTAACAAAACCTCTTGCTCAGACAGCTCAAATAGCTGAACATCTAGGCTGTCTACCAGAGTAAACTCTGGGCCGGGAGAATAATTCCACTCAGACCAAAGCAGCGGACAGACATAATGCTGCGAAATGACTAGATAATACACACTGCACTCATGGCTGCTTACCCTCGGTACACTCCTGTTGGCCTTTTCCCCCCAAGATGGCTTCCAAAGGGTTTTATGTGGACATTTTGTGTTGCTATGTGGTGTCTATTCACATTTTGACCTGGTCTAAAAAATAAAAGAGACTGACAGTGAGCTACCTAAGATATCTTATAAAACGCTCCAGCAATATCAATATAGGTAGTGAGACCATCAAATCAGAAGACCTCATTTCTCATAGTTAAAACACCTACAACGATGGTGAGTCTTAAAAGATGAGACTTTAGGGGCTAGGCATAAAGATTATAATGAAAAGTGAGACTTGAAGTGATCACAGAGCAGACATCACAACTTCACTGCAGCCTGCTCAGCCAGCTGGATGAGGGAAGAATTTAAATAGTTTTTCTTGGCAGCATCTGTAGGTGCTGCACGGCCAAACTCATTTTCAAACAGACAAAAAAAACTAAAAAACTGGTCTAAACCAAGCAAATACTTATCCTTGGGGCAGAGCGCTAGTCTCTGGCGTTTTTCACTTTCTTCCTTCAAAGATAGAGGTCTTGGCATCAGTTAGATTTTGTCAGCCAATAAACAACTTTAAGCTACAAGGGCAGATTGAGGCTAGCATTTGTTTTTATCTGGTAACCTTAAAACACAAACCTAACTTTGACCGAAATGGGCTGACGTATAAAGAGAAGACGAAATGCTGAAAGAATCACAGCTATGGATGTGATCCATGTGTAATGCTGAGCATCTGGCCGACTGTTGGTTCGGTTCTGATTGGACTACGGCTCCGTTGACAAGAGCAGCTCACCAGAAAAAGAAAAGACTTGGCACAGGCCCTTTCCGTCTGTGTTTTCAATTATCCGCCACCCCATTTCAAAGGAAGTCACAAACACTCAACTTCAAGACAGGCATCCACTTCAATGAATCCCATTTAGGACTGAACTGTGTTGCACAAAAAAGAGAGAGAGAGATCCTGCACCCACCACAGTGAGGCGGTTGTAGATTCTCTGAAAAGAGACTGCGGCGGTGGCAGCATTATAGCTTGTTTTCCGTGGCGAGGAAAGGCTACTTTCCATCTTAAAATGGCACTGAACATGACAAATGGAGATGTCTCCCGTGGGAGTCTGAAGAGAGGAATGTTAGCTTACTTCTCCCATTTGACTGAGCCTGCCCCGGCATTCAAGATGTTTCATCTTGCCTACTCCAGGGCCCTATAAAATGCTTTAGATGTATTTGTTGTTGCCTGATTGGGTGGAGTTCTACCCTTTCATTGAAAGGCATACCTAGGAAGAGGCTGTTGTCTAGCTGTGTTTTTGTAGGTCAGATGTAATGGTAGAGTTGTCAACACATAAACCCAATGGACCGCTGAAAATAATCACAATACAATTCTGCCAGGTAAGCATAGAGAGCATCTGGAAATTCTGCAATTATATCCTAATGTTTGGAGTTAACGTTTAATTGAGAATTATTTATTTATTTTTTGGTAAAGCTTTTACATTTACCAGAAGCTGTTTTCATTAGCTAGCATCATCGCTAACGGCTACACAAAATGGTAGACACGTGCAACACACACACACACACACACACACACACACACACACACACACACACACACACACACACACACACACACACACACACACACACACACACACACACACACACACACACACACACACACCTCTTCAGAAATTTGCAGGCAATACGAATCACTAATGCATTCTGTTTCTGTGAAAATCTGTCGTTCTGCCCCTGAACAAGGCAGTTAACCCACTGTTCCTAGGCTGTCATTGAAAATAAGAATTTGTTCTTAACTGACTTGCCTAGTTAAAAAGGTAAAATTTTACAAAATAAAAAATGTCTTACTATGAACTTGTATTAATAATGTAAACATTTTCCCATTTAGTTGATTCCCTATTATGTTTAACAGATTTTGGAATATTGTTGAATTCCTATTTAAAATGGCTGGATTCCGTGATTACGCTCGATATATCCTTATCGCAGATTTTATAGGGCTTTCTACTCCATGTCCAGGGCTGTACATTCTATGAACACAAGGCTGTATAAAAGCCTGTGTGAGAGCCGGAGCCAGTTTTTTGCTGATGAGGAGGAAATCGTTGTTCCACTGCAGCCAGGCAGGGGAGGGGAAGCACTGCCCTTCCATTAGACGCATGAGGCAGCCATTTAAGTGCTCAACGGGATTGGAACTTAAGAAGCGAACGTTGTCTGACCTTTGCTGCAATAATCAGAATGGGACTCAGGCATCTAGGAACAGATGGCTGGAAAAGAAATGGTGGGGCTGACCTCTAAATTAGAGTGTGTAAGTTTAAAAGACATTTGGGATTGTTAACGTTTAATGCACCGTATTGCTGGAACAAAATTCTATATACAATTCATCTTTGATGTTCTTGTGCCGTTCGGCCAGTGTAGAGTATTGATTAGGGATTTATTTGTGGACGACTGTTTTTCTGGGTGATTTGTGATGTTTTATTTGTGCTTACCAAGGTTGTGTTTCATGTGTATTGTACATTGTATTATACAGGGTGCATTTGGAAAAGTGACCTAGGTCTCAATGTCTTCCCTGTCAAAATAAAAGGTTAAATAAAAAACAAATGTTATCACAAAACTAACACGTCCCAATCATCATCATCAAAGGGAAACATTTTAGCAGGAGGAGCTATGTTAGCAAGAGGAGTCACGTTAGCAGGAGGAGCCACGTTAGCAGGAGGAGCCACGTTAGCAGGAGGAGTCACGTTAGCAGGAGGAGTCACGTTAGCAGGAGGAGTCACGTTAGCAGGAGGAGCCACGTTAGCAGGAGGAGCCACGTTAGCAGGAGGAGCCACGTTAGCAGGAGGAGCCACGTTAGCAGGAGGAGCCACGTTAGCAGGAGGAGCTACGTTAGCAGGAGGAGTCACGTTAGCAGGAGGAGTCACGTTAGCAGGAGGAGCTACGTTAGCAGGAGGAGCTACGTTAGCAGGAGGAGTCACGTTAGCAGGAGGAGCTACGTTAGCAGGAGGAGCTACGTTAGCAGGAGGAGCTACGTTAGCAGGAGGAGTCACGTTAGCAGGAGGAGTCACGTTAGCAGGAGGAGTCACGTTAGCAGGAGGAGCTACGTTAGCAGGGGGAGCCACCTTAGCAGGAGGAGCCACCTTAGCAGGAGGAGCCACGTTAACAAGAGGCGCTACGTTAGCAGGAGGAGTCACGTTAGCAGAAGGAGCTACGTTAGCAGGGGGAGCCACCTTAGCAGGAGGAGCCACGTTAGCAAGAGGCGCTACGTTAGCAGGAGGAGTCACGTTAGCAGGAGGAGTCACGTTAGCAGGAGGAGCTACGTTAGCAGGAGGAGCCACGTTAGCAGGAGGAGCCACGTTAGCAGGAGGAGCTACGTTAGCAGGAGGAGCTACGTTAGCAGGAGGAGCGTGGATATAAAGCGCTCCGTACATTATCGTAACAGTTGGAAACATGACAGAGTGAGACGGGGAATGCGACCACAGTAAAGTCCTGTATGGTAATACTTTGAGAAGTTACATGAGAAGCTGACATGCAAACTTTGCGAGGAGGAAGTGAGCTACAGTGGCAGTACAGGTGCTGAAAGGGAGGCCCAACCCGTTGCTGGCAGCAGGGCGATAGGGGACAGAGTGAGAGAAATCACAGCGCTGACTATAGAAATGATGCCAGTTGATATGCAGCCATTGTCAAATTGTAGTGGATGTTAGCTTCAATACCCTAATGACATATCTAGAACCAGACTACAAGATGCCATGTTGAAAAACCATGACGGTCCTAATGGAGAAATTGTACAATGATTGCTGATTGCAGATTGTTGGATGTCTATGAACACGCTGTCATACATCACTGCAGCGATCCATCATATTGATGAGAAGTGGGACATGAAGTACATACCGACAACATGGAGGAGAGGCACACAGCAGAGAACCTAAAAGATAATTAATACCATCGTTGCTGAGTGGGTGGGGGATACCACTAGGGTTGGGCTGTATTCAGATTTCCATACCTTCATACCATACCCAGGGGCGAAAATCTGATATCAACTTTGGTGGGGACAATTACATGAAATTTTCTCAAGAGCAATTCCTGAGGGGGACACCAAAAGTAGTGCTGTAACACATAGCCTACATTGTAATATGGTAAATGTATATTGAGGAACCAAAGAAATAAGGTGTTTGCCGTACTCCTAACTACCGGTACCCAAAACTACACAACTAATCACAACAGCAATACCATTGCCTTAAACTGGTGACTGAACTAAGATTTGTTAAAGTTAAGAGTGGGGGTATCCATGGCATTTTCCAATGATGTTCCTATTTTACAAGTCAAAAAAATTGAGAACCTTTCATAATGTTGCCAAACAAAGACTCAACAAACTTACCTGAGACTCCCTGTCTCTGCCAGTCTGTCCCTGCATATCTGTCCCCAACTCTGCTGTCTGTGTGCCATCTGTTGCCTGCTCTGCCTAATGACATCATTGTGAAACATTTCCATTAGAATTTCATTTCTTTCTTATGAACATTTTATCAACTAGTCTTTGAGATATTAGGCTACTAGGGTTCTTACTATGCGTTTTGGTGAATTGAAAAATACTCTGATGTCCGTCTTTTATTTTTCTGCCATTTTTCTACCTGGCTGGTAGGTTATTTACAGTAGGAGATGGGCTTCTATCATCTTCTATCATTCTATTTGGGCTTCGATCTAAAAGGTAGCTAGCAAATGTGAAACGGATTAAAATGACAAGAGTTGACAGCTGTATGAGTTCACCATTTACACAACATATGCTGCAACCTTCGTAATTTTAATAGTTTGTTTCATATTGGCTGGCTTCCAACAATAGCTGAATTTGCAAAGCTAGCGAGCACCAATTTAGTTTCAGTGGTGTTTGCTATAATCTTTGCTACCCGGGTTAAATAAAGGTGAAATAAAATAAATAAATAAAAGTTCCCTTGCGACAATTTAGCTTTTGCAACGAGATCATTAAATATATTTAAGACAATGGTAGAAGAGAGTGTAGTTCTGTTCAATTTGGACTTCAGTTTATTGCTAACCTTATCCCAGGGACTTTGAAGCACTAACTTACATCATCTGCATGCTGATCTTGGAATAAATTGACGATAGCAAAGATTCCATCTTTGACGACGCCACATAAATGGAATAGGTACTAGCTAGCTTAATAGTTAATATTTGCGCGCTAGCTCTGCATATTCAGCTAGTGTGTGTGCACGATTGACTAGATTAACCTCACGTCAGTTACGTTCATTGAGTGCCTTTCAGACAGTAGACACGACCCCTCTGTTACCTTGCCAACTAAGGAACTGGCAGTGGATCAAACCATTGTGAGGCAAAGGGTGGGGGGGGTCGCAATCTTTTGAAACTTAAAAACGCGCTATTAAGTGTCTATAATCAGCACAATTGCTTTCATTGCGTATTATTAATATTATTTAAACTACATAGTTATGTTTCAGTGATATATTGGGGGGGAAAAATCATATTTTTCCCAGGATGGGGAGGGTCGTGTCCCCCCCGTCCCCCGCGGGATTTCCGCCCCTGACCGTACCTGTGCCGTCCAGGGATACACGGTATTAACATCTGAAAATCATCACTTCCCCAGAATGCTAACTAAATGCTAACAACTACTAAGGAATCCTCATAGCAGACACTAACGAGCGCATACAAACATTTACTACTAAGACGGACAACCCAGCTCAAAAACTTATGCAAGTATCTCAAAATGCAGTTTGTAACATGCACAAAACAAATACTAGACAGCAGGGATCTTAATCCAGGAGGGGGGGTTATCTCTACTGTTGTTACCAAGAAGATTGATCTTGCAAGTGCGTAAAACCCAGCTGGAGAGAAGTCATTTTGGCACATCTTAGATAGTTAACTTAATAGTTATAATGTGTAGTGAATTACATACGAGTGTAGCTTCAGTCACCAATTACATACGAGTGTAGCTTCAGTCACCCCACGAAGCTCCCATTTTGCTCGTTGTGCTTCTTTGTAAATAAAGACACGGTGACTGGTTCAAACCGCTGTTTCAGGAAACTAGTACCGTTAAACTTCATAATGAAAAATGATCTAACAGGTGAAATGATTCATGCTTTATCTATTATCTAATGCATAAGTTAACTGCAGGTCTTTTTTTTTAATTTAAAGTACTAATATTAAAATGTCATTTAAAAAAAAAAAGAACTATTGACATTGACAGTATTGGAAAATCTTACTGATGGTATTTCAAAATACCACGGGATACGGTACATACAGTGCATTGGGAAAGTATTCAGACCCCTTCCCTTTTTCCACATTTTGTTACCTTACAGCCGTGTTCTAAAATTGATTAAATTATATATTTTTCTCATCAATCTACACACAATACCCCATAACGACAAACTGAAAACATGTTTTTTTTAAATGATAGCAAAGGGTCAGAATACTTATGTAAAGGCTTTATTTTTTATTTTTAGTCAATTTTCTATGAGACTTGAAATTGAGCTCAGGTGCCTCCTGTTTCTATTGGTCATCCTTGAGATGTTTCTACAACTTGATTGGAGTCCACCTGTGGTAAATTAAATTGATTGGAAATGATTTGGAAAGTCACACACCTGTCTATATAAGGTCCCACAGTTGACAGTGCATGTCAGAGCAAAAACCAAGCCATGAGGTCAAAGGAATTGTCTGTAGAGCTCAGAGACAGGATTGTGTCGAGGCACAGATCTAGGGAAGGGTGCCCAAAAAATGTCTGCAAGAACAAAGTGGCCTCTATCATTCTTAAATGGAACCACCAAGACTATCCTAGAGCTGGCCAACTGGCCAAACAGAGCAATCAGGGGAGAAGGACCTTGGTCCGGAAGGTGACCAAGAACCCGATGGTCACTGACAGAGCTCCAGAGTTCCTCTGTGGTGATGGGAGAACCTTCCAGAAGGACAACCATCTCTGCAGCACTCCACCAATCAGGCCTTTATGGTAAAGTGGCCAGACGGAAGCCACTCCTCAGTAAAAGGCATGACAGCCCGCTTGAAGTTTGCCAAAAGGCACCTAAAGGACTCTCAGACCATGAGAAACAAGATTCTCTGGGTCTGAGAACCTTCCAGAAGGGATGAGAGAACCAAGATTGAACTCTTTGGCCTGAAAGCCAAGCGTCATGTCTGGAAGAAACCTGGCACCATCCTTACAGTGAAGCATGGTGGTGGCAGCATCATGCTGTAGGGATGTTTTTCAGCGGCAAGGACTGGGAGACTAGTCAGGATCGAGGTAAAGATGAACGGAGCAAAATACAGAGAGATCCTTGATTAAAACCTGCTCCAGAGTGCTCAGGACCTCAGACTGGGGCCAAAGTTTACCTTCCAACAGGACAACGACCCTAAGCACAAAGCCAAGACAACGCAGGAGTGGCTTCGGGACAAGTCTCTGAAAGTCCTTGAGTGGCCCAGCCAGAGCCCAATCGAACATCTCGAGAGAGATAGAGACCTGAAAATAGCTGTGCAGTGACGCTGCCCATCCAACCTAACAGACCTTGATAGGATCTGCAGAGAAGAATGGGAGAAACTCCCCAAATACAGGTGTGACAAGCTTGTAGAGTCATACCCAAGAAGACTCAAGGCTGTAATCGCTGCCAAATGTGCTTCAACAAAGTACTGAGTAAAGGGTCTGAATACTTATGTAAATATAATTAAAAAGATATATATACACACATACACTGTACTGTATACAGCCCAACCCCAGTTTCCCCTAGTTACCACAGCCACAAAGTCAATATTGGCCATATCGTAAAAAACTGAAGGTTTTTTTGTCTTAATTTTAAGGTTAGGCATAAGGCCAGCAGTGTGGTTAAGGTTGTGGGAAAGGTTAGTTTTAAAAATCACATTAAATTAAGAAGATACATTTTAGAAACAGGCTTTATGACTTTGTGGCTGTGGTAACTTAGTGATGACCGGTAGGAAGGTAACCAGGACTGCGTTGCCCCCTAGCAGAACCATATCTAAAATTGTGACTTGACGTTATTTCATGATTGTGTTAAAACTGTAAAAAAGAAATACAAAAATGGCAGTTTAAACATTGAGAAATTTGTCACATCTACTCTAAACACAACCCCTCCTGTCTTTGGATTCCACACACTGACAGAGGAGCTGAGGGGGAGTCTGGACTGGAGGGGAAACACTACTAGATCACATGGGAGTTTACAGATCAAAAAGGCTCATTTCTTCTGAGGCCGTGTGTACGAGAGACAGTTGGCCTGCTATGCGGTGTTGAAGCGTGCTGCTCCTTAACAGTTTGTGCCTAGGTTTATACTATTTTAGTCCATCTCCCTGCTCCTCTGTGAGCAGAAAGACTACTTCAATGATGAAGGCTAGTTGTTCTTAGACTGTCCTCAAGGCTGGGGCTGTCTGGTGCAGGCATATTCCACTGGAGCTCTGCTATGGGGTGCTACTGTGGAGAAGGAAACCAGGGCTGTAGTACTGCACCACTGCACCACTTTTCCCCTTTTAGGTCCCATAAACACACACACACCCACCCACAACGCCTGACTTCCAGCGTTTAAACCCAGCGCCCATGTTCCTATAAGGTCGAAATAATGCGGAGAAAACACGAGAAAGGTTGCCAAGCCAACAGAGAGGATCCGCTCACAGCTCCAAACCGGTCAGTCCGGAGAAAATGGGCACGGAAAGGAGAGAGAGTCTCTCTGCACAGCCCTGACTAACCCTGAGCTGCCTGTTTAAGGAATGTGCTGGAATACAATAGCACCAGTCACAGGCCACCATGGGCAGTGAGAGAGAGGGGGAGAGAGGGGGAGAGAGAGAGAAGGGCTGTGCTCAGGACCCTGTAGATCCAGTCACTCTGTAAAGCCCTGGATTTAGGTCCTGTGTAGTCCTAGTGGCACAGAGAGCGCTGGAGCCTGCCATTTCACAGGCACTGCTCACCACCCAGACACATTCCCCACAGAATACGAGAGAGATCCAAAAATACCTATTAATGAAAAGCACTGCTCTATCAATTGAACTATCAAACTTCACTGCCGAGAGAGGAATGCTAGACAGCTTTAAACCCCCCGAGCACGAAGCACTTTCTCTACAGTAGAGTTCATTGAACTCAGACAAGGTTGTAGTAACTGGCATTGAGGAAAGTGCCTGGTGCCGATTCAAAATGAAAAGAAGAGGGAGGCATTTAGCTCAAATTCCATTTCTCAGTTTTTTTCAAGTTACTCTAATAAAAAATGTAATTTCAATTTAAAAAAAAACATTTTCATGAAAAAAAAAAAAAACTAAAATATCGGATGTTGTAAGTCGACAGAAATGCTAAAACCACATCAGATGCCGACTTTTTTCCCCAAGAGTTCTGGGAAAAATCCATTTGGGGGGGGGGGGGTTATCATTATCGATAAAAGTTATAAAGTGTAAATATATGCGCGCACTGCACACAAATCACATACAGGAGAATTCCTGTGACATTTTAGAAAGTTGCAGAAAATACTGACACACTGAAGCATTTTATCTTATGAATAAACTTGGGCAAATTAATATTCAAAGTTCAATATGTTTTTGAATATTGTTGAATTTCGTTTTAACTGCCACGGGCCACAGTGTATTTTAAATGACCTGTTTAGAGCATTGTACAAGCAGATGCTGACCTTTTTGCAGACCCATTTGTGGTAGAATGCCCTTCTTGCAGACCCATTTGTGGTAGAATGCCCTTTTTGCAGACCCATTTGTGGTAGAATGCCCTTTTGCAGACCCATTTGTGGTAGAATGACCTTTTTGTGGCAGACATTTTTGTGGCAGGATGCTTAGTAGGAAAAAGTTTGTAAGTTTGTAACCGCAAGTTTGTAAAAACTATGTAGGCGATGGGTTTTTTAGGACAGCCCATACTGTCTTAAGAGTTGGGACTGTAAACAACAAGGAGACATTAATAATAATGTCTAAAAGCATATTAAATAATATCCAAAAACGGATTACGGGGGATTTTTACAAAAGAGAGAGTCTCATTCACCTCAAGTAATTCCATCGCTGACAAAATTAGAAACATGCAATCATCATCACTGATGTTAATGCCTGTACAGGGCACTGGAAATTCCCTGTGTTGTCCAAACAGATGCATGTGAAGGTCATGACAGTAGCATGGGCGCTGACGACTACATAATGTCAGAAATGGCCCACTGATCAGACATCGAAGGCCACGCAGGATGATACTATGAGAACAGGGAGAAGGGGCTGTAGGATTTCTGCCAAATACATGGATTTGTCGAAGTAGCCATTGCTATGTCCTTAGCTTTAAATTTTTGGTCAACCAAGACTTTAAAATATGTCTAAACAAATGACCCTAAACCCTTTATCTCTAGAGGGTCGACGAGATATCTTGTCCCTTGGTCACCGGATTTCCTGTCCTGCTGGCATGATCCTCACAGAGGGAGTCTTTATTACTTCCTCTCCTCCTTCCCTGCTCAAGACAGCGAGAGTGAGTTGAACTGACTGCCTCCTTCCATTAGATGATAGAGGTGAAACACGGAGCAAGATGACACACGAAACCTCCCGCCACAGAGTTCAGATACCCTGAGGCAGCAGTCCCAAAGCTCCAAAGATAAGCAGAAAAGCCTCTCAATGGGATCCGGATGGCCTCTTCAATACAGCGGAAGCAGAAAACCCTCTCAGTAGACAAGTTTCCATCCAATTGGCAACAGATTTTAATGTGAATATTCTACAATCCGTATAAAGAAAATATGCACCTTTTCCCCACCTGTGGACTTGTTGCGGATAAAAGTCAGTTCGTGATGACATAGTACACACAAAAATGTACTTTATTTCATGTACTGAATAAAAATGTGAAGTTTAACTCTACTGATGGTTTTGTCACAAACTGTTGTGTTAAATAGTGAATGTGCCTCCTCTGGTCTTGGTGCCTGAGCTCTAAGCCAACAGCTCGCAGGTACAGTGCAGGTAGGCTAGTCTACATGATGACATTATTATGGACAAGAGACAGAATGTTATTTTGTCAAATGGCAGCCAAGCATCGATCATCATGTCACCAGAATAAGACCATCGATATTTATTGGAAAGGAGCATCAAGCTCATCACCTTGCACTTTCACCACCTCTGTGAAGTTCATCATAACTTATTTCATCTGTATCCTAATAAACTGTATGTTTCCCGATGAGTCGTAGTGGGAGGACCACACAACATATCATCACGTGACCCCAAATTTACTTCGACATGATGGTTATTATATCAATATTTGAGCATAAAAGCGTTTCCACCATCATTTCCCACGTAATACATTTTACAGACAAAAAAAAAGATCCCACCATGTCGAACTAACAAATAATCTGTTGGCATTAATAAAATTAATTAATAAAATTATACTGAAACTTCCTGTTTCCATCACAGCTGTCGTGAGTTTAAAAAAAATAATAATTATATATGGTATGACTGAACTGTGGATGGAAACGTGCTTATTGGGATCCGGTGGCCTCTTCATTGCAGCAGAAGTAGCTATCACACAGCTCAAAGTGACAATCTTTGATACCTTCTCCTGTCGATCCACCAAGTGCCATCCGATGAACACTTTAAAAAGCATACTCTCGTCATGATTTAGAGATGAGTAGCCAGTAATTATGTCTAATGGGTAACTTTAGCCTGGAAGTCGTCGTCCCCCCCCCCCAGCTGACTAAGTGCAGGGGTGGAAAAAGCGGAGGCTTTTCGACGCTCTCTCTCAAAAAAAAAAAGATCTGTTGCCAGGACAAGACATCGGACACTTCCCCTGGAGCTTCACTTTAGTCTCAGCGCCTGGCGGTGACATACGGCCAACAGGTGGAACTGATCTCCTGGTGCAAAGCCTCTTCACGAGATGGCTTTACAAAACCCTCCAGGGACCCTGTCAGGAACCTTATCAGAGAACTGCGGAACTCTGGCTTCTCACATCATTGGCATCTGGCACACTGAAGCCTTCCACCCTCCCCTCGCGATGTCCACAAGCAACCCATAGCCTTGTAAAAACAAGTCTGCCAATTTGAGTGCCTGAGAACACCAGAAGGTTTGCAAATCCTAATGGCAGTGAAGGGCCTGAGCAGTAACTCATTGCTGAAATGACTAGCAAACAGAGGACAGGAATCTACGGTATGTAGTGTTACAGACTGATGCCAATGTTGTGTCTTGCAGAACATAATTCACTTGTTTCTGGGCTACGGGGTGTGTACAGCAGCGTAAAAGTCCCCGAGGAGGACACATTAGTGCTAAGATGGAGCCCCATGCACTGCTTAACACCCATCAAATTCAGTGATTACATGAGAGTTTTCAAGACCGTACAAAGCTCTTATCCCCCACACAGAGAACTAGATTAAGTCTGTTGTTCACTCCACTTGAAAGCAAAGTGCTACATTAAAATCTCCTAAATCACTTGGTCACGATGAGCTAGACATACTAATACTCCAGCAGCAAACAAACAACCAACATCTGCCATCATTCAAATCAGTTGATTAAACAGCAGCCAAACGCAAAAAAACAAAGACACAAGACAGCTTGTTTCTTACCTTTTCACTTTTCATTTTCTTCAGGTTTCTGCATTCGCCGTTGTCCATCTCCTCTGGCTCATTTTTAATGGCTAACGGTGGTACAACAATCCGTGTGGAATCCAGGGCGATATTCCCAAGTTGCTCAGCCACAGCCAAGTCTGTATTTTGCGTACCCTCAAATGGAACGCCACGACATGCCAAAGGCAAAACTAGGGCACCTACATCCTTCTCAGTAGTAGGCACAAATTCACTTCTCTCCTTCTTACTTTTCCCAGAACCCCCCTCCTTTTCTTTCTTTCCACTAGAAACATTACGGGAGGCTTTGCTGCTCTTCTCAGCACCCTTTCCAGAGTTTGCGTTTGCCGTGGGACCTGTGCCAATGGCGGGTCCAGTGACCTCACCCTGGGTTCGCACCTGGGTGTCTTTTTTGGCCCCGTCTGAGGCCAAGGCCTTGCCACTGTCCTTTGAGCTCTTACTACGCTTTGATTTGGGTTTACTCTCTTTCCCTTGAGCAGCGGGTATGTGGCTAACAAATTTTATGTTGTCCGGTAGAGCTGCTACAGCGCTGGGAGGGGCAGCCATACCCCCACCGTCTTTAGTACCAGACATCTCAAGTTTGTCCTTTTCTAGGTCTGCGTCAAGGTCAATGATCAGATTGCCAACACCTATATCCCATTCGTCGCCGCTGTCATAAGTGTCCACCGCATTAGAGTCCACACCTTTCCCGCCTGCAGTGCCACTGCTTAGGGACATCTTAGTGCCAGCGGCCCAGGCGCGCCACAGTTAAGTCTGACCTTCTCAGACCACTGGAGGCAGTGGGAGAAGGATTACAGCAGCTTTAGGGTCTTCTCCGTATCCCCTTCCCAGTAACCCACATTGTTTGCTCTGTAAAGAGAGGAAGAGAAAATGTGTGAAAAGAATGCAGTCAAAGGTCAAGCTCTAACATTCCAAGATAAACTATAATGAGATCATCAGATATTAGAATCTTATAACACAGGAAGGTCTGGCAGGCAAGACGGTATCCACTTTCATAAAGTATTGTAAACCTACAAAGCACTTTCAGACAATGTGTACAAAGAATTATTCCTAAACAGGTGCCTGACAATGTTTTGTCTCGTTGACCTAATGTATAGTCTCTGTAGCTCGTTGACCTAATGTATAGTCTCTGTAGCTCGTTGACCTAATGTATAGTCAGTCTCTGTAGCTCGTTGACCTAATGTATAGTCTCTGTAGCTCGTTGACCTAATGTGTAGTCTCTGTAGCTCGTTGACCTAATGTGTAGTCTCTGTAGCTCGTTGACCTAATGTGTAGTCTCTGTAGCTCGTTGACCTAATGTATAGTCTCTGTAGCTCGTTGACCTAATGTATAGTCTCTGTAGCTCGTTGACCTAATGTATAGTCTCTGTAGCTCGTTGACCTAATGTATAGTCTCTGTAGCTCGTTGACCTAATGTATAGTCTCTGTATCTCGTTGACCTAATGTATAGTCTCTGTAGCTCGTTGACCTAATGTATAGTCTCTGTAGCTCGTTGACCTAATGTATAGTCAGTCTCTGTATCTCGTTGACCTAATGTATAGTCTCTGTAGCTCGTTGACCTAATGTATAGTCTCTGTAGCTCATTGACCTAATGTATAGTCTCTGTAGCTCGTTGACCTAATGTATAGTCTCTGTATCTCGTTGACCTAATGTATAGTCTCTGTAGCTCGTTGACCTAATGTATAGTCTCTGTAGCTCGTTGACCTAATGTATAGTCTCTGTATCTCGTTGACCTAATGTGTAGTCTCTGTAGCTCGTTGACCTAATGTATAGTCTCTGTAGCTCGTTGACCTAATGTATAGTCAGTCTCTGTAGCTCGTTGACCTAATGTAAAGTCTCTGTATCTCGTTGACCTAATGTATAGTCTGTAGCTCGTTGACCTAATGTATAGTCTCTGTAGCTCGTTGACCTAATGTATAGTCTCTGTAGCTCGTTGACCTAATGTGTAGTCTCTGTAGCTCGTTGACCTAATGTGTAGTCTCTGTATCTCGTTGACCTAATGTATAGTCTCTGTAGCTCGTTGACCTAATGTATAGTCTCTGTAGCTCGTTGACCTAATGTATAGTCTCTGTATCTCGTTGACCTAATGTATAGTCTCTGTAGCTCGTTGACCTAATGTATAGTCTCTGTATCTCGTTGACCTAATGTATAGTCAGTCTCTGTAGCTCGTTGACCTAATGTATAGTGTCTGTAGCTCGTTGACCTAATGTATAGTCTCTGTAGCTCGTTGACCTAATGTATAGTCTCTGTAGCTCGTTGACCTAATGTATAGTCTCTGTATCTCGTTGACCTAATGTGTAGTCTCTGTAGCTCGTTGACCTAATGTATAGTCTCTGTAGCTCGTTGACCTAATGTATAGTCTCTGTAGCTCGTTGACCTAATGTATAGCTCTGTAGCTCGTTGACCTAATGTATAGTCTCTGTAGCTCGTTGACCTAATGTATAGTCTCTGTAGCTCGTTGACCTAATGTATAGTCAGTCTCTGTAGCTCGTTGACCTAATGTATAGTCTCTGTAGCTCGTTGACCTAATGTATAGTCTCTGTAGCTCGTTGACCTAATGTATAGTCTCTGTAGCTCGTTGACCTAATGTATAGTCTCTGTAGCTCGTTGACCTAATGTATAGTCTCTGTATCTCGTTGACCTAATGTATAGTCTCTGTAGCTCGTTGACCTAATGTATAGTCTCTGTAGCTCGTTGACCTAATGTATAGTCAGTCTCTGTATCTCGTTGACCTAATGTATAGTCTCTGTAGCTCGTTGACCTAATGTATAGTCTCTGTAGCTCGTTGACCTAATGTATAGTCTCTGTAGCTCGTTGACCTAATGTATAGTCTCTGTATCTCGTTGACCTAATGTATAGTCTCTGTAGCTCGTTGACCTAATGTATAGTCTCTGTAGCTCGTTGACCTAATGTATAGTCTCTGTAGCTCGTTGACCTAATGTATAGTCTCTGTAGCTCGTTGACCTAATGTATAGTCTCTGTAGCTCGTTGACCTAATGTGTAGTCTCTGTAGCTCGTTGACCTAATGTATAGTCTCTGTAGCTCGTTGACCTAATGTAAGCAGTCTCTGTATCTCGTTGACCTAATGTATAGTCCTGTAGCTCGTTGACCTAATGTATAGTCTCTGTAGCTCGTTGACCTAATGTATAGTCTCTGTAGCTCGTTGACCTAATGTATAGTCTCTGTAGCTCGTTGACCTAATGTATAGTCTCTGTAGCTCGTTGACCTAATGTGTAGTCTCTGTAGCTCGTTGACCTAATGTGTAGTCTCTGTAGCTCGTTGACCTAATGTGTAGTCTCTGTATCTCGTTGACCTAATGTATAGTCTCTGTAGCTCGTTGACCTAATGTATAGTCTCTGTAGCTCGTTGACCTAATGTATAGTCTCTGTATCTCGTTGACCTAATGTATAGTCTCTGTAGCTCGTTGACCTAATGTATAGTCTCTGTATCTCGTTGACCTAATGTATAGTCAGTCTCTGTAGCTCGTTGACCTAATGTATAGTGTCTGTAGCTCGTTGACCTAATGTATAGTCTCTGTAGCTCGTTGACCTAATGTATAGTCTCTGTAGCTCGTTGACCTAATGTATAGTCTCTGTATCTCGTTGACCTAATGTGTAGTCTCTGTAGCTCGTTGACCTAATGTATAGTCTCTGTAGCTCGTTGACCTAATGTATAGTCTCTGTAGCTCGTTGACCTAATGTATAGTCTGTAGCTCGTTGACCTAATGTATAGTCTCTGTAGCTCGTTGACCTAATGTATAGTCTCTGTAGCTCGTTGACCTAATGTATAGTCAGTCTCTGTAGCTCGTTGACCTAATGTATAGTCTCTGTAGCTCGTTGACCTAATGTATAGTCAGTCTCTGTAGCTCGTTGACCTAATGTATAGTCTCTGTAGCTCGTTGACCTAATGTATAGTCTCTGTACCTCGTTGGCCTAATGTATAGTCTCTGTAGCTCGTTGGCCTAATGTATAGTCTCTGTAGCTCGTTGACCTAATGTATAGTCTCTGTAGCTCGTTGACCTAATGTATAGTCTCTGTACCTCGTTGACCTAATGTATAGTCTCTGTAGCTCGTTGGCCTAATGTATAGTCTCTGTAGCTCGTTGACCTAATGTATAGTCTCTGTAGCTCGTTGACCTAATGTATAGTCTCTGTAGCTCGTTGACCTAATGTGTAGTGTCTGTAGCTCGTTGACCTAATGTGTAGTCTCTGTAGCTCGTTGACCTAATGTGTAGTGTCTGTAGCTCGTTGACCTAATGTATAGGCTCTGTATCTCGTTGACCTAATGTGTAGTGTCTGTAGCTCGTTGACCTAATGTGTAGTCTCTGTAGCTCGTTGACCTAATGTATAGGCTCTGTATCTCGTTGACCTAATGTATAGTCTCTGTAGCTCGTTGACCTAATGTATAGTCAGTCTCTGTATCTCGTTGACCTAATGTATAGTGTCTGTAGCTCGTTGACCTAATGTATAGTCTCTGTATCTCGTTGACCTAATGTATAGTCTCTGTAGCTCGTTGACCTAATGTGTAGTGTCTGTAGCTCGTTGACCTAATGTATAGTCTCTGTAGCTCGTTGACCTAATGTATAGTCTCTGTAGCTCGTTGACCTAATGTATAGTCTCTGTAGCTCGTTGACCTAATGTGTAGTCTCTGTAGCTCGTTGACCTAATGTATAGTCTCTGTAGCTCGTTGACCTAATGTGTAGTGTCTGTAGCTCGTTGACCTAATGTATAGTCTCTGTAGCTCGTTGACCTAATGTGTAGTCTCTGTAGCTCGTTGACCTAATGTATAGTCTCTGTAGCTCGTTGACCTAATGTATAGTCTCTGTAGCTCGTTGACCTAATGTATAGTCTCTGTAGCTCGTTGACCTAATGTATAGTCTCTGTAGCTCGTTGACCTAATGTATAGTCTCTGTATCTCGTTGACCTAATGTATAGTCTCTGTAGCTCGTTGACCTAATGTATAGTCTCTGTAGCTCGTTGACCTAATGTATAGTCTCTGTAGCTCGTTGACCTAATGTATAGTCTCTGTAGCTCGTTGACCTAATGTATAGTCTCTGTAGCTCGTTGACCTAATGTGTAGTGTGTATTCGACCTAATTTGAAGGTGCAATAAACTGTACCATTCCTGAAAACAATAGCCAAGCTTCCTCGATGCGCTCTCAAGTTCAGGGAGAAAGCTGCCTTTGGGTTTACAAGGCACATGGCAGCTTTGCCAGGGAGGGTGAGGTTTCAGCAAACACCAAACACATATGGAGTCCATTTCCTCTTTTACCAGCAGGTTGACGTCAGGCAGGACTAAAGAGACCTCTGAAATCATCAAAGCCACAAACCCTGCCCCAGAGATCAAGCTCCAAGCTCCTCACCAGAGCTCCCCCTCGCCGGATATTTAGTCTAATTAACACCATGACATATCAATCCACTGCGGTCAACAAAAGCACCAAAACAAGGTTGACTTCTACTGCCGGCATCAAAGCCCACTTACCCACTTTACTCTGTATAAGCTAATGGGGGAGAAAGGAAAAATGGATTACAATGTCAGCATTAATGATCTGTAATGAAGGTCTTGATGAAGCAACCATGATCCTATTAGGCTACCTCTCCGTTGTGAGACATTTAATAAGACACAGAAATAGATTTGCATTCATAATCAGTGGGGGTGGGAGGACCTGACTAAACAAAAGACACACTTAGTCCTAACATTTTGTGCCAGAATCCTTTACTAGGAAGTTCTGGTTCATCTTAGTCAGCCTGTACGATCAAACGGACCAAAATGTTAGGCAAAAAGAGACTCTCTAGCAATGGCCTTCTTAACCAGTTTGTTCTGAGTTATTGGTATTCCCCACACTAGCCTTTTTACACGTGACAGACCAATAAAGAGTGAAACAAGACCCAGGAATTTTATGGGCCCCGACACATTGCCTCCATTGAGGCAGATCACAGCCCTTTGCCGCTTTTGATTTCCTGACACTGGGTCAAAAACAACTTGTGTGCCGGAAGAGGAGCTTCTCTTTCACAAGCCCTCTTTTCAAGGCACTTATCATATGAATGCGTTGGCGTAACCCTTTTGCTCCTTCATGACAATGGAAGGCCAATTCTCTCTCTCTCTCACTCACACACACACACACACACACACACACACACACACACACACACACACACACACACACACACACACACACACACACACACACACACACACACACACACACACACACACACACACACACACACACACACACACACACACGAAGAGAGAAAGAGCGAGATGCACTCGAGATGTTTGCATAGTCTGACTGAGATGCATGACATGTAGCATAAACAAAGTAGATTTGACAAAGGCCAACCATTTTAGATACTCTGCTTCGGCATTATTCTTGAAATGGAAAGGTAAATAACAAAAAATGTAACTTTTCAACAAACAAAATCTTCCCTTCACAGGAAACAGGATATAGCCAGTGGATAGCCACCGTTTTCAGCATTGGGTCCCTCCTTGCTCTAGCTACTATAGCTAGCTACAAACTACCGAGTGGAAACAGGATATAGCCAGTGGATAGCCACCGTTTTCAGCATTGGGTCCCTCCTTGCTCTAGCTACTATAGCTAGCTACAAACTACCGAGTGGAAACAGGATATAGCCAGTGGATAGCCACCGTTTTCAGCATTGGGTCCCTCCTTGCTCTAGCTACTATAGCTAGCTACAAACTACCGAGTGGAAACAGGATATAGCCAGTGGATAGCCACCGTTTTCAGCATTGGGTCCTTCCTTGCTCTGGCTGTGTTGCCGAGTGTTCTGTTGAACTCTTGACATGCTCGGCCAGCAGCAGGGTAAAATGCTCCGTCTGCGTTTGATTGGTTGTGAAGCCAGATGGTCAGACAGGGGGTAGGTGGGAAAAAAAATAAAAAAAATAACTCTTAAGTAGTCTGGTCTAATCCTTTAGTTAGTAACAGGGCTTGAGCCTGCTGAGAGATGCAAGCATTCCCGTCAAATACAAACCCAACAAAAAAACGTGAAGCCACAGAACCAGGAAGAATCCAGTCACAAACAGACAGCCAAACATACTGCAAAAATGGATGGGTTCTACTTGATAAACACTTAGGCCTAGCTGTCTGACTATCAATCTGCGGCTACTCTCTGTTCATCATATATACATAGTCACTTTAACCATATCTACATGTACATACTACCTCAATCAGCCTGACTCACCGGTGTCTGTATGTAGCCTCGCTACTGTATATAGCCTGTCTTTTTACTGTTGTTTTATTTCTTTAGCTACCTATTGTTCACCTAATACCTTTTTTGCACTATTGGTTAGAGCCTGTAAATAAGCATTTCACTGTAAGGTCTACACCTCTTGTATTCGGCGTACGTGACAAATAAACTTTGATTTGATCAATCTGTGATTTTAAGAACTCTATCCTGCAATGTCAGGGAAAGACCGTGTTGAAAAGATAACATAGAATCTAATAAGACTATTTGTGTTGCTTGAAATGACAGTTGATTATTCTAAGGCAAGCAGGATGCCAGAGCTATTCTGAGAACTGCCTTTCTGGTGAACTGCCTCTAATTCCACACTTAATTAAACTAACCGAAGTCGGAGGATTTCAGCAGGATGAGACGTGATTACAAAATGTCCACTCGCTGCTCTGCTCTCTTTTCATTGTCATTCAGTAACACCCTCCTTACATGGTAATTGTTCCAAAAGAATCTGGGCAAGCAACAGAGTGATGTCGAGATGTTTCACTTTAAAATGTATAATAAAC
This sequence comes from Salmo salar, assembly GCF_965601325.2. Lineage (NCBI taxonomy): Eukaryota > Metazoa > Chordata > Actinopteri > Salmoniformes > Salmonidae > Salmo > Salmo salar. Next base: position 44,228,698 of record NC_138313.1, read on the forward strand.
AAAAGCCAATGACTGCAAAGGAATACTATCCATTCAACTCTATGCACAAGGACTAATCAATTCCCAATGAAAATATTCCAAAACCACATTTATACTCAACAATATGAACGCAACATGTAAAGTGTTGGTCCCATGTTTCATGAGATGAAATAAAAGATACCAGAAATGTTCCATATGCACAAAAAGCTTATTTCTCTCAAATCTGGTACACAACACCAGTCTCAACGTCAACAGTGAAGAGGCGACTCCAAGATGCTGGCCAGACTGGCCAATAAAAATAAAAGATTAAGATGGGCAAAAGAACACAGACACTGGACAGAGGAACTCTGCCTAGAAGGCCAGCATCCTGAAGTCGCCTCTTCACTGTTGAAGTCGAGACCGGTGTTTTGCGGGTACTATTTAATGAAGCTGCCAGTTGAGGACTTGTGAGGCATCTGTTTCTCAAACTAGACACTAATGTACTTGTCCTCTTGCTCAGTTGTGCACCGGAGCCTCCCACTCCTATTCTGGTTAGAGTCAGCTTGCGCTGTTCTGCGAAGGGAGTGGTACACAGCGTTGTACGAGATCTTCAGTTTCTTGGCCATTTCTCGCATGGAATAGCCTTCATTTCTCAGAACAAGAATAGACTGACGAAAGTCTTTGTTTCTGGCCATTTTGAGCCTGTAATCGAACCCACAAATGCTGATGCTCCAGATACTCAACTAGTCTAAAGAAGGCCAGTTTTATTGCTTCTTTAAATCAGAACAACAGTTGTCAGCTGTGCTAACATAATTGCAAAATGTTTTTCTAATGATCAATAAGCCTTTTAAAATTATAAACTTGGATTAGCTAACACAACATGCCATTGGAACACAAGAGTGATGGTTGCTGATAATGGGCCTCTGTAGATATTCCATAAAGAATCTGCTGTTTCCAGCTACAATAGTCATTTACGACATTAACAATGTCTACACTGTATTTCTGATCAATTTGACGTTATTTTAATGGTCAAAATATGTGCTTTTCTTTCAAAAACAAGGACATTTCTAAGTGAACCCAAACTTTTGAACGGTAGAGTATCTAATTTTTTATACACACACACACACCCAGTCAAAAGTTTGGACACACTGTATTCCCAATCTGTCCCTCATTCCATCACAGTCACCTAATCATCCCCAGCTTTCAACTGGCACATTCATCCCCCTCCTCTCCCCTGTAACTATTCCCCAAGTCATTGCTGTAAATGAGAATGTGTTCAAAGTCAACTTACCTGGTAAAATAAGAGTAAGAAAATAAATAAAAAGGGGTTTTCCTTTATTTTCACTACTTTCTACATTGTAGAATAATAGTGAAGACATCAAAACTATGAAATAACATATGGAATCACGTAGTAACCAAAAAAGTGTAAAACAACAGATTCTTCCAAGTGGCCACCTTCTGCCTTAATGACAGCTTTGCACACTCTTGGCATTCTCTCAACCAGCTTCACCTGGAATGATTTTTCAACAGTCTTGAAGAAGTTCCCACATATGCTGAGCACTTGTTGGCTGCTTTTCCTTCACTCTGCAGTCCAACTCATACCAAACCATCTCAATTGGGTAGAGGTCGGGTGATTGGGGAGGCCAGGTCATGCAGCACTCCATAACTCTCCTTCTTGGTCAAATAGCCCTTACACAGCGCAAACCAGATGGGATGGCATATAGCTGCAGAATGCTGGTTAAGTGTGCCTTGAATTCTAAATAAATCCCTGACAGTGTCACCAGCAAAGCACCCCCACACCATCACACCTCCTCCATGCTTCACGTTGGGAACCACACATGCGGAGATCATCCGTTCACCTACTCTGCGTCTCACAAAGAATTTGTAAGTCGCTCTGGATAAGAGCGTCTGCTAAATGACGTAAATGTAAAACAAAGACAAGATGGTTGGAACCAAAAATCTCAAATTTGGACTCATCAGACCAAAGGACAGATTTCCACCAGTCCAATGTTCATTGCTCATGTTTCTTGGGCCAAGCAAGCCTCTTCTTCTTATTGGTGTCCTTTAGTATTGGTTTCTTTGCAGCAATTCGACCATGAAGGCCTGACTCACGCAGTCTCCTCTGAACAGTTGATGTTGAGATGTGTGTTACTTTGGGCTGCAATTTCTGATGCTGGTAACTAATGAACTTATCCTCTGAAGCAGAGGTAACTCTGGGTCTTCCTTTCCTGTGGCGGTCCTCATGAGAGCCAGTTTCATCATGGTTTTTGCGACTGCACTTCAAGAAACGTTCAAAGTTCTTGAAATTTTCCGAATTGACTGGCATTCATGTCTTAAAGTAATGATGGACTATCGTTTCTCTTTGCTTATTTGAGCTGTTCTTGCCATAATATGGACTTGGTCTTTTACTAAATAGGGCTATCTTCTGTATACCACCCCTACATTGTCACAACTGATTGGCTCAAATGCATTAAGGAGGAAATACATTCCACAAATTAACTTTTCACAAGGCACACCTGTTAATTGAAATGCATTCCAGGTGACTACCCCATGAAGCTGGTTGAGAGAATTCCAAGAGTGTGCAAATCTGTCAACAAGGCGAAGGGTGGCTACTTTGAAGAATCAAAAATATACTTTGAGTTGTTAAAACACTTTTTTTGGTTACTACATGATTCCATATGTGTTATTTCATAGTTTTGATGTCTTCATTATTATTCTACAATGTAGAAAATAATACAAAAATTAAGAAAAACCCTGAAATGAGTAGGTGTCCCAACTTTTGACTGGTACTGTATATAGTGTATATTTACGTTGTATCATACATGATGAATTCCAAAAATAAAATCATAATTACTCCTTGTTAGAAAAAAAGTTTGGTCCAAATAGAATCTTAGGTACTATATTTATTGAATAGTACATGAATCCTATAAATTAAAATGGCCAATTTGGGTGCTATCAATTCGCTTAATTTCTCAGAGATCAAATGATATTGTAACACAATAATGTTGCAGGAACACTAATCATATCTGTTTCTAACAGAAAGGATTTCAGAACAACCTGATGGTGGGGTTTCCATCCTCTTTCTGCTTTTAGGAGGTGAAACGACCAAGACTCCTGTTTTCAGAAGAGAGTATAAAACTCCTCCATACAGATTTTATGTTGTCTCCTCTATCAAACAAACCTGTTATAGCCCAATTTACTACTCAGCATTCATAAGATCAATCAGTCATCTTAAAGCTTATTAAATATACATCTTATTGTTGTGGACTTGAGTGGAGGGGGCTTAAATAATTGCATTTTTCGTCTCTTGCCAGATCAATCGAATTTCCCACCAATCCATTACTTTTTTTAAATGTATTTGCTCTCACAAATTCTGCTCTACTTCATGATTGTGGCAACATGGGAAAATCCCTTGATTGACAGACACTGTGGCAAGCGATTCCAAGCAATTCTGTCTCCCCGCTCCTCTCTCCGTTTAGGATTATGAGCAACAGTCAGCCATTTCAAAACCACAGGGTCATGTGAAGGAGCAACACAGCTTGCCGTCACAGAAATAAGGTTACATCGTTTTCAAGGGTTTAGAATTCAACAGGCTATCATTCTGCTGGAAATGCTTCAATTTGAGGTAATAGCTTGATACTAGTCCTGAGCTATCTGAAGTCCAATACCATTGCAATTTTGATTTATTTTACCCTTACCAGGTAAGTTGACTGAGAACACATTCTCATTGGCAGCAACAACATGGGGAATAGTTACAGGGGAGAGGGGAGATGAATGAGCCAATTGTAAGCTGGGGATGATTAGGTGACTGTGATGGTATGAGGGACAGATTGGGAATTTAGCCAGGACACTGGTGTTATCATAAGAGTAGGAGTGTTAAGTGCCATGGGATCTTTAGTGACCTCAGAGAGTCAGGACATCCGTTTAACGTCCCATCCAAAAGACAGCTCCCTACACAGGGCAAAGTCCCCAATCACTGCCCTGGGGCACTGGGATATTTTTTTTGCGATCCGAGGAAAGAGCACCTCCTACTGGCCCTCCAACACCACCTGGTCTCCCATTCAGGGACCAACCAGGACCAACCCAGCTCTGCACCCCCCACAGCAGCTTGCCCAAGCCTCCACCATTTCTCCTTCCAGATAGGTGATGTTCTGAAAGAGCTGCAAAATCTGGACCCCTACAAATCAGCTGGGCTAGACAATCTGGACCCTCTCTTTCTAAAATTATCATCAGGAATTATTGCAACCCCTATTACTAGCCTGTTCAACCTCTCTTTTGTATTGTCTGAGATCCCTAAAGATTGGAAAGCTGCCGCGGTCATCCAGCTCTTCAAAGGGGATGACACTCTAGACCCAAACTGTTACAGACCTATATCCATCCTGCACTGCCTTTCTAGTTAACAAACAGATCACCGACCATTTCGAAACCCACCGTACCTTCTCTGCTATGCAATCTGGTTTCCGAGCTCGTCATTGGTGCACCTCAGCCACGCTCAAGGTCCTAAACGATATCATAACCGCCATCGATAAAATACAATACTGTGCAGCCGTATTCATCGACCTGGCCAAGGCTTTCGACTCTGTCAATCACCGCATTATTATTGGCAGACTTAACAGCCTTGGTTTCTCAAATGACTGCCTGGCCTGGTTCACCAACTACTTCTCAGAGAGTTCAGTGTGTCAAATCGGAGGGCCTGTTGTACGGACCTCTGGCAGTCTCTATGGGGGTTCAATTCTCGGGCCGACTCTCTTCTCTGTATATATCAACGATGTCGCTCTTGCTGCTGGTGATTCTCTGATCTACCTCTACGCAGACGACACCATTCTGTATACTTATGGCCCATCTTTGGACACTGTGTTAACAAAACTCCAGACAAGCTTCAATTCCATACAACTCTCCTTCCATGGCCTCCAACTGCTCTTAAATGCAAGCAAAACTAAATGCATGCTCTTCAACCGATCGCTGCCTGCACCTGCCCGCCCGTCCAGCATCACTACTCTGGACGGATCGGACTTAGAATATGTGGACAACTACAAATACCTATGTGTCTGGTTAGACTGTAAACTCTCCTTCCAAACTCACATTAAGCATCTCCAATACAAAATTACATCTAGAATAGGCTTCCTATTTTGCAACAAAGCATCCTTCACTCATGCTGCCAAACATACCCTCATAAAACTGACTATGCTACCGATCCTTGACTTTGGCGATGTCATTTACAAAATAGCCTCCAACACTCTACTCAACACTCTACTCAGCTCTGTATTGAGATTATCATGATTCTATATGTATTGTGACTATATATGTATTGTGATTATCATGATCCTATATCTATTGAGAATCTATATGTATTGTGATTATCATGTTTCTATGTATTGAGATTATCATGATTCTATATGTATTGTGATTATCATGATTCTATATGTATTGTGATTCTACATGTATTGTGATTATCATGATTCTATATGTATTGTGATTCTATATGTATTGAGATTTTATATGTATTGTGATTTTATGTGTATTGTGACTATATGCATTGTGATTCTACATGTATTGTGATTATCATGATTCTATATGTATTGATATTCTATATGTATTGAGATTTTATATGTATTGAGATTATCATGATTCTATATGTATTGTGATTTCATGTGTATTGTGACTATATGCATTGTGATTCTACATGTATTGTGATTATCATGATTCTACATGTATTGTGATTATCATGATTCTATATGTATCATGATTCTATATGTATTGAGATTCTCATGATTCTATATGTATTGTGAATCTATATGTATTGTGATTCTATATGTATTGTGACTTTGTTTATTGTGACTATATGTATTGTGATTATCATGATCCTATATGTATTGTGATTCTACATGTATTGTGATTATCATGATTCTATATGTATTGTGATTATCATGATTTGATATGTATTGAGATTCTATATGTATTGAGATTATCATGATTCTATATGTATTGTGATTCTATATGTATTGTGATTAACATGATTCTATATGTATTGTGATTAACATGATTCTATATGTATTGTGAATCTATATGTATTGTGATTAACATGATTCTATATGTATTGTGATTAACATGATTCTATATGTATTGTGATTAACATGATTCTATATGTATTGTGATTATCATGATTCTATATGTATTGTGATTAACATGATTCTATATGTATTGTGATTCTCATGATTCTATATGTACTGGGATTCTCATGATTCTATATGTACTGAGATTCTCATGATTCTATATGTATTGTGATTCTCATGATTCTATATGTACTGGGATTCTCATGATTCTATAAGTATTGTGATTCTCATGATTCTATATGTACTGAGATTCTCATGATTCTATATGTATTGTGATTCTCATGATTCTATATGTATTGTGATTCTCATGATTCTATATGTACTGGGATTCTCATTATTCTATATGTACTGAGATTCTCATGATTCTATATGTATTGTGATTCTCATGATTCTATATGTATTGTGATTCTCATGATTCTATATGTACTGGGATTCTCATTATTCTATATGTATTGTGATTCTCATGATTCTATATGTACTGAGATTCTCATGATTCTATATGTATTGGGATTCTCATGATTCTATATGTACTGGGATTCTCATGATTCTATATGTACTGGGATTCTCATGATTCTATATGTATTGTGATTCTCATGATTCTATATGTACTGGGATTCTCATGATTCTATATGTATTGTGATCCTCATGATTCTATATGTATTGTGATTCTCATTATTCTATATGTATTGTGACTATATATGTATTGTGATTATCATGATCCTATATCTATTGAGAATCTATATGTATTGTGATTATCATGTTTCTATGTATTGAGATTATCATGATTCTATATGTATTGAGATTATCATGATTCTATATGTATTGTGATTCTACATGTATTGTGATTATCATGATTCTATATGTATTGTGATTCTACATGTATTGTGATTATCATGATTCTATATGTATTGTGATTCTATATGTATTGAGATTTTATATGTATTGAGATTATCATGATTCTATATGTATTGTGATTTTATGTGTATTGTGACTATATGCATTGTGATTCTACATGTATTGTGATTATCATGATTCTACATGTATTGTGATTATCATGATTCTATATGTATTGAGATTCTCATGATTCTATATGTATTGTGAATCTATATGTATTGTGATTCTATATGTATTGTGACTTTGTTTATTGTGACTATATGTATTGTGATTATCATGATCCTATATGTATTGTGATTCTACATGTATTGTGATTATCATGATTCTATATGTATTGTGATTATCATGATTTGATATGTATTGAGATTCTATATGTATTGAGATTATCATGATTCTATATGTATTGTGAATCTATATGTATTGTGATTAAAATGATTCTATATGTATTGTGATTAACATGATTCTATATGTATTGTGAATCTATATGTATTGTGATTAACATGATTCTATATGTATTGTGATTAACATGATTCTATATGTATTGTGATTATCATGATTCTATATGTATTGTGATTAACATGATTCTATATGTATTGTGATTCTCATGATTCTATATGTATTGTGATTCTCATGATTCTATATGTATTGTGATTCTCATGATTCTATATGTATTGTGATTCTCATGATTCTATATGTATTGTGATTCTCATGATTCTATATGTACTGTGATTCTCATGATTCTATATGTACTGTGATTCTCATGATTCTATATGTACTGGGATTCTCATGATTCTATATGTATTGTGATTCTCATGATTCTATATGTATTGTGATTAACATGATTCTATATGTATTGTGATTCTCATGATTCTATATGTACTGAGATTCTCATGATTCTATATGTATTGTGATTCTCATGATTCTATATGTACTGGGATTCTCATGATTCTATATGTACTGGGATTCTCATGATTCTATATGTATTGTGATTCTCATGATTCTATATGTACTGGGATTCTCATGATTCTATATGTACTGGGATTCTCATGATTCTATATGTATTGTGATTCTCATGATTCTATATGTATTGTGATTCTCATGATTCTATATGTACTGAGATTCTCATGATTCTATATGTATTGTGATTCTCATGATTCTATATGTACTGGGATTCTCATGATTCTATATGTATTGTGATTCTCATGATTCTATATGTACTGGGATTCTCATGATTCTATATGTATTGTGATTCTCATGATTCTATATGTACTGAGATTCTCATGATTCTATATGTATTGTGATTCTCATGATTCTATATGTACTGGGATTCTCATGATTCTATAAGTATTGTGATTCTCATGATTCTATATGTACTGAGATTCTCATGATTCTATATGTATTGTGATTCTCATGATTCTATATGTACTGAGATTCTCATGATTCTATATGTACTGAGATTCTCATGATTCTATATGTATTGTGATTCTCATGATTCTATATGTATTGTGATTCTCATGATTCTATATGTACTGAGATTCTCATGATTCTATATGTATTGTGATTCTCATGATTCTATATGTACTGGGATTCTCATGATTCTATATGTACTAGGATTCTCATGATTCTATATGTATTGTGATTCTCATGATTCTATATGTACTGAGATTCTCATGATTCTATATGTATTGTGATTCTCATGATTCTATATGTACTGAGATTCTCATGATTCTATATGTATTGTGATTCTCATGATTCTATATGTACTGGGATCCTCATGATTCTAAATGCACTGAGATCCTCATGATTCTATATGTATTGTGATTCTCATGATTCTATATGTATTGTGATCCTCATGATTCTATATGTATTGTGATTCTCATGATTCTATATGTACTGGGATCCTCATTCTCATGATTCTATATGTATTGTGATTCTCATGATTCTATATGTACTGGGATCCTCATGATTCTAAATGCACTGAGATCCTCATGATTCTATATGTATTGTGATTCTCATGATTCTATATGTATTGTGATCCTCATGATTCTATATGTATTGTGATTCTAAATGCACTGAGATCCTCATGATTCTATATGTATTGTGATTCTCATGATTCTATATGTATTGTGATTCTCATGATTCTATATGTATTGTGATTCTAAATGCACTGAGATCCTCATGATTCTATATGTATTGTGATCCTCATGATTCTATATGTATTGTGATTCTCATGATTCTATATGTATTGTGATTAACATGATTCTATATGTATTGTGATTCTAAATGCAGAGATTCTCATGATTCTATATGTATTGTGATTCTATATGTATTGTGGTTCTCATGATTCTATATGTATTGTGATTCTAAATGCACTGAGATCCTCATGATTCTATATGTATTGTGATTCTATATGTATTGTGATTCTCATGATTCTATATGTATTGTGATTCTAAATGCACTGAGATCCTCATGATTCTATATGTATTGTGATTCTATATGTATTGTGATTCTAAATGCACTGAGATCCTCATGATTCTATATGTATTGTGATCCTCATGATTCTATATGTATTGTGATTCTAAATGCACTGAGATCCTCATGATTCAAATATCCCCCATTCCAACAGATCATTATTTTTCATTTCGCTGCACCTCTGTGGAAAATGTGATTCCATTAAAACATCTTGAAACCAAAAAGCAAGACAGACAGAAAGATACAGTTCCTACTCGATGGTTAGCCTACAGTACCTAACGCCAGTTCAATGTGTACCGAGTGTGCTCTGTTAGCCCCTGAACAGGTTGTCCTCTCCACTGTGCTGCTACAGGTACCCTTCCAGGTGTCTGGAAATAACTAAACTCATTTAGCTTTCTCTGCCACATGCCAGTGAGCCAGGAAGTGAACAGCGAGGAGAGGCACCAGTGAATCTGGGCAGACATGCTCCCGCTGCACTACAAGGGCCTAATTAACACGGGCATTCGCAGCGGATGCCTCTGCCTGATGAGAAACATGAAGCAGGAGCAGGCCAAGGCTCGCGCAACACGATGACAGACAAAGGGATCAGATTGATTCCAACCGCGGTTCTGTCAGGGCTTTCAAAGCAGCGGAGGAAAATTTAAAAAACAGACAAGATGGAGAGCTGGGAAAAACAAGCGCGAGAGATTACACAAGAGAACCTGTGACCTGATTGGGCAGAGCTCTCTGCCTCTGTCTGCACAGCACAGCACCGCCTTTCTTTCTTTTTTTAATTCCCCCTTCGCTGCAGAGTAATTGAAAAACTCTAATAAAGAATGAGGTTTCAAAGCCTGCTGGCGCAGAGAGAAAGTGACAGGCTCTGTGTGAATCACAGAGAGCTCTCTGAAGAGGCTGGGGCGGGGCAGAAGCAGCAGCACAGGCAGCAGCACTTCCCCCTGGTTAGATTAGGCCGCTACATCAGATGAAAGAGTTGCTATGGTTTTCATCTTCCTTTTGTTTTTCCCCCTCACTAAATCAGAGACCTCTGGGAGCAGAGACACCCCTCCACTGTGGCAGGCCCGGGGAACGATTTATCAAGCCTTCGCTCAGAGATGATGACACACTGAGTGATACAGACGGGCCTATTGCTTTTGCAGACCCGGAACCCGCTCTGCACTAGGCAGGCATTGATTGCTCGGCTATTGACGTGGCTGCTGGGCTGAGTATGCTCTGCTTCTGCTTCCTGGGAGCTTTGCCTGCCTGCATTATTCAGCTATCATTAAGGAGGGACAGGCGTATCCCCAATGGCCGCCGGGGCTCTGCCTGCCAGGCTCATAACTCACCGGCTTCACTGTCAGCCTTTTACAGAGAGTGGCCACCTTCAGCAGTCACACATCAGTACTGCTTCCCATCGTCCCGTCTGGTAGGGTCGAGTGGGGTCTGGAAACCCTATCTGTAACGACCTATTGTGTTGCCCTTATCAGTAAAAGCAGCGTATTCTGTTTAAACATCCCACGCAGGTTAAATGCTGTCCATTCGGATCAGTGTCAGTCATCAAATCAATCTCCCAGGGTTGTCAAACACAAAGATAATCCCTACCTGCCAAAGGGAATCTGTTGTCTCCTCACATGACCTCATTCACCCAATTATTTTGTAAAGCCTACCATTTAGGCCTAAAGCTTTTCGACGTCAAGTGTTTTCATATCTTAATAATTGGTTTGTATTCACTGAGCCTGCGTGCATTGCCTCCCACTGTAGTCTAGTTCAGTACTGAGGGATTAAAGGAAGAATCTGAAAGGGCAATGTTCCAGTATATCATTTTACAATCCATCAACAACATTCTGTTTTCACCATTCTCAAACATCTCTGATTGAATCAATATTTTCCTGAATAGGAAAGCAGCAGAGCATTTCCCTCAGGGGTTGGAGAGTGGATTCCAACTGCAATTTGTCATTTCAATAACGCTCATTCAAAACCTCCGTTTACAGTGTATCCATGGCAACAGGCCAGCAGAATGAGAACATTTCACAACATGCCAGTGGTGATGAAAGCCGGCACGATAGAGTGCAAATAAAAACTAAGCCGGTCTTGGTAGCACAGCGCCGGTCTTGGTAGCACAGCCCCGGTCTTGGTAGCACAGCCCCGGGCTTGGTAGCACAGCGCCGGTCGTGGTAGCACAGCCCCGGGCTTGGTAGCACAGCGCCGGTCTTGGTAGCACAGCCCCGGGCTTGGTAGCACAGCGCCGGTCGTGGTAGCACAGCCCCGGGCTTGGTAGCACAGCGCCGGTCTTGGTAGCACAGCCCCGGTCTTGATCTTGTGGCTGGCACCTTTAGCACTGCAGAATAACAACCAAATAAGGACTTGAATTACATCTGTAGGACCTGGCTAATGAGGGACGGGTATTCCGTGCAGGGATCCACGACAAGGCCGGCCAGTGTAACTGGATTGTGTGCCAACTGAAATAGAAATATCCCCAACCAGGCTCCAGGTGGTGGGAATCATCAAATCAAATTTTATTGGTCACATTCACATTATTGAGGGTGTAGCAAAACGCTTGAATTATCAGGACCTGGAGAGGTCAGCCATTCTCTGCTTAGTGTCACAACCTTTTCACCTTTATTTAACAACAAATTCTTATTTACAATGACGGCCTAGGAACAGTGGGTTAACTTCCTCGTTCAGGGGGCAGAATGACAGATTTTTTAACTTGCCAGCTTTGGGATTCGATCTAGCAACCTTTTGGTTAGTGGCCCAACGCTCTAACCACTAGGCTACCTGCCACTTCAGAGTACAGGACTTTAATTTCCTTCCCCCTACACGCCACAGTACACTAAAAAAAGGTACTCAGTCCCTCAGGGTACTGTTTGGGTGCCGTGTCTAACAAAGTGTTGACTCGGCAGCCCTAAAAGGTATATGTGAAAGTCTCTTTATCTGGTCGTTGCAGACCATGGCTTTTTAGTTCAGCTGGGCCATGCTACTCCAGTCGAGACCACAGAGAAACCCTTTGATATTTCCCCTGTGCTGCCAGATAAGCCGCGGCAGAGGCAGAAATGAAACCTTTCCTGTTGCTTTCATCTCCATTCCCATGGCGCATACATATGAATAAAGCAAGGCAATCGGTATGCATCAGATTTCACTCCATCATGATCGGTGGATGAGAAGAGGCGCGAGAGAGAAAACGATTTGGCAGGCGGGAGGGATGAGAACCCCCCCCGGGTAATAGGTTCAAAGAGAGGGAGCGCATTGCAGACCCAGCCGCCATGTCACAGATCAGATCCAGGCCCTTTACACACGGCACAGAAACAGTACTCTGCCGACAACTCTGGCCAAGAAGAGGTCCGTCCGCACCTTCACAGACCTGACAAGTTGCCAGATTGATTTCCCCAGACGTGTGAAGTGCAGCTATGGAGCATTTGCAGGAGGCTCTATTAGAGAGACCAAAGCCATCAACCACTAAAATGGCCCCGTATCAACCCAGAGAACAGAAGGGTCCCGGGGGAACACAGAAACAATGCTCAGCCTCAAGAACAGTAGGCCATTTTCTCCTGTCACTCATGTTCAGACAGCCATTACAGCTCCAATGATCACTACTCTACAGCGGAGAGTCCCACTGTGTAACATATCAGTAGCTCAGTGACATTTCTGGGGTCTCTGAAGCACAGCCCAATCAATTGTGTCATGTTTTACTAGCCTCCGAGATATGACTTGAGCAGTGTTGATTACAATTAAAGTCAGAATGTGCAGCTAGCTGAAACAGGGATGCAGTTCTGCACCAGATGCATTAGATTTATTATGTAGGCTAATTTGTTGGTTGAAATAAAATGTAAACAGCTGACTGAAATATGTTCCGGACACTCGATATGGACCACACAGCCGTCACTGCTAAGCTTCTGAGCTTAATAAAGATGTGCTGCTTTTTTTTTATGGCCAAACAACCGCTAGATATTCAGATGTGTTCATCTTCTTCCAAGTTGTTTGTTAATGTTTCCCAGGTTTGTTAGAACTGGACAAAATAAGACACATTTAAGCTGTTTAAAAATCACTGCTCTGCAGTTTCTTTATGTCTGTCTGACTTTATACTTTAATAGTTTTCATTTATTGTGTGCAGGAGTACAAGGAAACTAGGATTCCAAATAAACAGGCCTAACATGGCAGATTGTGACGATGTGAACACATCCCCACTTAAAAAGACTGAATATTTCCCACAAGTCTATGTGTATTGGGTTATTTATGTATAGGACCCTGTTCTCTAATTTCATTTCATCTTTTCCACCATATCACCTCAACCAGTTCATTGTCTTTAATTGAATGTATGTGAGGAATGTTTGTACGTCAGCACAGGTTGGCTAATTGATCATTGTAGGCTCCTCCCACTAACTAAGCTAATGAGTTGCAGGTGTTTAAATGCTTATGGGAGAATTCCAGTTTGGGAGTGAGAGGTGTGCAAGGAAAGACCTGTGCTTAATTTTAGGTCTTAACTTTGCCATTTTATAGCCTGTTTTTGTAGTTATATATTTATAAAAAATCTCACATTGAAAAGAAACTGTTTCTGACTTTTAGTGAAAACCTTTGTGAAAGGGCATCGGCCAGCCATTATCAAGCACTGCCTAACCTTTCATATGGCAGATACCGTTATTAAGCACTCTCTTCCTCAGCACTGAAATTGCGTCAAGCAAGTTTCAGGTGGTCAAACTGTGCCAATGTCCAGAATTAACCTTTCCATTTTGATTGTATTGTGCAGAAATAGCCTATAGGCCTTAGTACTTGTCTAATGGAGACTGGATGGGCTCCTTCCCATAGACGCTGCTATTAAACTCGCTGAGCTGCCATGGACTTACAAAACACAAAGTCAAATATGCATGGTTACATATGCAAATAGCATTGCTGCTGTAAATATTGTCATATCACAAGTTAAATTGAGGATTAAAGTGCTGTGATTTTTTTTGGAACATCCATTCTGAAATCATTATGATTAAAGTGGAACTGACAGCATTTTAGCAACATTAAATCCTAAAGTCTGTTCATATACACCCCCAGGAAGAATTACACTTTATTTTCTGACAAGCGAGCGCTTCGATATGGTCATTTTCACCTTTTCATAAATTCTTAGAATGTTTGGCAATTACGTATAGTAAGGCATTTGTGAAAATTATATAGCAATATAAAGTGGGAAAGCGGCCGTGCGTTTGGACAATTAAGACACAGCAGTAAATAAAACCTAATAAAAACATCCGTCTCGTCCCGGACCGGAGTTTACACAGACCGGTGCGCCATAGCCACTCATACAGATGGCCTATATGCAAATAAGCCATTTGCCACACAGGCCTGCCATCATTCACTGTCAAATGGACTGTGTGTTCACATGCATTTTCAAAAACGTGACTTTAGATCAGTAGAACGCATTCGCCAAAAGCCACAAAATACACCTGAATGGATTTCTGCAAATATGTACATACCACAGGAATCCTCTTACATTTGGGAACTTTACAGAGTCCTAATGATCAAACAACCATGAAAAGGGTAGGCTCTCTCTCCCTCAGTTATGAGGTAGGCTCTCTCTCCCTCAGTTATGAGGTAGGCTCTCTCTCTCCCTCAGTTATGAGGTAGGCTCTCTCTCCCTCAGTAATGAGGTAGGCTCTCTCTCTCCCTCAGTAATGAGGTAGGCTCTCTCTCTCCCTCAGTTATGAGGTAGGCTCTCTCTCCCTCAGTTATGAGGTAGGCTCTCTCTCCCTCAGTTATGAGGTAGGCTCTCTCCCCCTCAGTTATGAGGTAGGCTCTCTCCCCCTCAGTTATGAGGTAGGCTCTCTCTCTCCCTCGGTAATGAGGTAGGCTCTCTCTCTCCCTCGGTTATGAGGTAGGCTCTCTCTCCCTCGGTTATGAGGTAGGCTCTCTCTCCCTCGGTTATGAGGTAGGCTCTCTCCCCCTCAGTTATGAGGTAGGCTCTCTCTCCCTCAGTTATGAGGTAGGCTCTCTCTCCCTCAGTTATGAGGTAGGCTCTCTCTCCCTCAGTTATGAGGTAGGCTCTCTCTCCCTCAGTTATGAGGTAGGCTCTCTCTCCCTCAGTTATGAGGTAGGCTCTCTCTCCCTCAGTTATGAGGTAGGCTCTCTCTCCCTCAGTTATGAGGTAGGCTCTCTCTCTCCCTCAGTTATGAGGTAGGCTCTCTCTCTCCCTCAGTTATGAGGTAGGCTCTCTCTCCCTCGGTTATGAGGTAGGCTCTCTCTCTCCCTCGGTTATGAGGTAGGCTCTCTCTCTCCCTCGGTTATGAGGTAGGCTCTCTCTCTCCCTCGGTTATGAGGTAGGCTCTCTCTCCCTCGGTTATGAGGTAGGCTCTCTCTCCCTCGGTTATGAGGTAGGCTCTCTCCCCCTCGGTTATGAGGTAGGCTCTCTCTCCCTCAGTTATGAGGTAGGCTCTCTCTCCCTCAGTTATGAGGTAGGCTCTCTCTCTCCCTCAGTTATGAGGTAGGCTCTCTCTCCCTCAGTAATGAGGTAGGCTCTCTCTCTCCCTCAGTTATGAGGTAGGCTCTCTCTCTCCCTCAGTTATGAGGTAGGCTCTCTCTCCCTCAGTTATGAGGTAGGCTCTCTCTCCCTCAGTTATGAGGTAGGCTCTCTCTCCCTCAGTTATGAGGTAGGCTCTCTCTCCCTCAGTTATGAGGTAGGCTCTCTCTCCCTCAGTTATGAGGTAGGCTCTCTCTCCCTCAGTTATGAGGTAGGCTCTCTCTCCCTCAGTTATGAGGTAGGCTCTCTCTCCCCTCGGTTATGAGGTAGGCTCTCTCTCTCCCTCGGTTATGAGGTAGGCTCTCTCTCCCTCGGTTATGAGGTAGGCTCTCTCCCCCTCGGTTATGAGGTAGGCTCTCTCCCCCTCAGTTATGAGGTAGGCTCTCTCTCCCTCAGTTATGAGGTAGGCTCTCTCTCCCTCAGTTATGAGGTAGGCTCTCTCTCCCTCAGTTATGAGGTAGGCTCTCTCTCCCTCAGTTATGAGGTAGGCTCTCTCTCCCTCAGTTATGAGGTAGGCTCTCTCTCCCTCAGTTATGAGGTAGGCTCTCTCTCCCTCAGTTATGAGGTAGGCTCTCTCTCTCCCTCAGTTATGAGGTAGGCTCTCTCTCTCCCTCAGTTATGAGGTAGGCTCTCTCCCCCTCAGTTATGAGGTAGGCTCTCTCTCCCTCAGTTATGAGGTAGGCTCTCTCTCCCTCAGTTATGAGGTAGGCTCTCTCTCCCTCAGTTATGAGGTAGGCTCTCTCTCCCTCAGTTATGAGGTAGGCTCTCTCCCCTCAGTTATGAGGTAGGCTCTCTCTCCCTCAGTTATGAGGTAGGCTCTCTCTCCCTCAGTTATGAGGTAGGCTCTCTCTCCCTCAGTTATGAGGTAGGCTCTCTCTCCCTCAGTTATGAGGTAGGCTCTCTCCCCCTCAGTTATGAGGTAGGCTCTCTCCCCCTCAGTTATGAGGTAGGATCTCTCTCCCTCAGTTATGAGGTAGGCTCTCTCTCCCTCAGTTATGAGGTAGGCTCTCTCCCCCTCAGTTATGAGGTAGGCTCTCTCTCTCCCTCAGTTATGAGGTAGGCTCTCTCCCCCTCAGTTATGAGGTAGGCTCTCTCCCCCTCAGTTATGAGGTAGGCTCTCTCCCCCTCAGTTATGAGGTAGGCTCTCTCCCCCTCGGTTATGAGGTAGGCTCTCTCTCTCCCTCGGTTATGAGGTAGGCTCTCTCTCCCTCGGTTATGAGGTAGGCTCTCTCTCCCTCGGTTATGAGGTAGGCTCTCTCCCCCTCAGTTATGAGGTAGGCTCTCTCTCCCTCAGTTATGAGGTAGGCTCTCTCTCCCTCAGTTATGAGGTAGGCTCTCTCTCCCTCAGTTATGAGGTAGGCTCTCTCTCCCCTCAGTTATGAGGTAGGCTCTCTCTCCCTCAGTTATGAGGTAGGCTCTCTCTCCCTCAGTTATGAGGTAGGCCTCTCTCTCCCTCAGTTATGAGGTAGGCTCTCTCTCTCCCTCAGTTATGAGGTAGGCTCTCTCTCTCCCTCAGTTATGAGGTAGGCCTCTCTCTCCCTCAGTTATGAGGTAGGCTCTCTCTCCCTCAGTTATGAGGTAGGCTCTCTCTCCCTCAGTTATGAGGTAGGCTCTCTCTCCCTCAGTTATGAGGTAGGCTCTCTCCCCTCAGTTATGAGGTAGGCTCTCTCTCCCTCAGTTATGAGGTAGGCTCTCTCTCCCTCAGTTATGAGGTAGGCTCTCTCTCCCTCAGTTATGAGGTAGGCTCTCTCTCCCTCAGTTATGAGGTAGGCTCTCTCCCCCTCAGTTATGAGGTAGGCTCTCTCCCCCTCAGTTATGAGGTAGGATCTCTCTCCCTCAGTTATGAGGTAGGCTCTCTCTCCCTCAGTTATGAGGTAGGCTCTCTCCCCCTCAGTTATGAGGTAGGCTCTCTCCCCCTCAGTTATGAGGTAGGCTCTCTCCCCCTCAGTTATGAGGTAGGCTCTCTCCCCCTCAGTTATGAGGTAGGCTCTCTCCCCCTCAGTTATGAGGTAGGCTCTCTCCCCCTCAGTTATGAGGTAGGCTCTCTCTCCCTCAGTTATGAGGTAGGCTCTCTCCCCCTCAGTTATGAGGTAGGCTCTCTCTCCCTCAGTTATGAGGTAGGCTCTCTCCCCCTCAGTTATGAGGTAGGCTCCTCTCTCCCTCAGTTATGAGGTAGGCTCTCTCTCCCTCAGTTATGAGGTAGGCTCTCTCCCCCTCAGTTATGAGGTAGGCTCTCTCCCCCTCAGTTATGAGGTAGGCTCTCTCCCCCTCAGTTATGAGGTAGGCTCTCTCCCTCAGTTATTGCACAGTTATCAACTAATGCCAGAGCAAGACGAGATAAAATATAACAAAGGAACATTAGATAAACTGTCAAACGTTTTTAGCTAGTTGGCCGTCAAACTTTCACTGATAAATGGGGAATTGTAGTCTACTCGTCCTTCTGCAGCTTGCCTGCCTGGCTAAAGTTGGCTAGGTAGCTACTTCCAGACACAAATGTGAGAACACCTCACTCTGACCATTTTAACAGTCAGTCACTCACCTACTCCTCCAAAGACATGACATCCCCCTAGCAGTTAGCTAGCAATCCAGCTAACGTTAAACTCGTTTTTTTGGTTTTTAGGGCCTCCCGGGTGGCACAGTGGTCTAAGGCACTGCATCGCAGTGCTAGCTGTGCCACCAGAGATTCTGGGTTCGAGCCCAGGCTGTGTCGCAGCCGGCCGCGACCGGGAGACCCATGGGGCGGCGCACAATTGGCCCAGCGTCGTCCGGGTTAGGGGAGGGTTTGGCCGGCAGGGATATCCTTGTCTCATCGCGCACTAGCGACTCCTGTGGTAGGCCTGGTGCAGTGCACGCTGACCAGGTCGCCAGGTGTACGGTGTTTCCCTCCGACACATTGGTGCGGCTGGCTTCCGGGTTGGATGGGCATTGTGTCAAGAAGCAGTGCAGCTTGGTTGGGTTGCGTTTCGAAGGATGCACGGCTCTCGACCTTCACCTCTCCCGAGTCCGTACGGGAGTTGCAGCGATGAGACAAGACTGTAACTACCAATTGGAGACCACGAAATTGGGGAGAAAAAAAAAAGTGGTTAAAAAAATGTATACATTTAAAAAAAAATAAAAAATGTATCCTTGTTTTTAGCTTGCTACATAAATAGATACGCTAGCCTATTAGCCACGTTATGACTGACTTGAGATCATTGCCCTTGCTAGTTTGATTGTATTGACATTCCCAGCCTTAATTACATTCGTCTGTTTTTGTCCAAAATATTGAGTCATTGAAACAAACATTGTAGGCTGAATCGAGCAGCAAACAATGAACCAGGCCAGCTTTGATTTACAACCTGATAGAAATATTTTTTGAACAACCAAGAAATGTATTGGTGAATTATATTAAATCAGGCATTGAACTATGTACATCATGAAATGTTGAGTCTAATAGAAACTATTTTTAAAACCTATTATAAAGTTGGTTTTGTAGCCTAAACTGGTTGTTTTTTTTACTGATAACATGATTGCCTGTTTTATGTCTGCAAAGTAGTTAAAACGCTGTCAGAGCCCTAAAACACTGTCAGAGGTTATCTTGACCTTTCTCTGTGACCTTTGGCCGGGGGAAACTCCCTAGTTTCCCCAGGCATGCAGGGAATGACCAAATTACTTCAATCTTGTCCAATTTAAACAGGCAAATTCCTCTGATGAGATTAGTGTTTTGTTAATGCTGATTGCTTTTCATAACAGGCCCCTCTCAACTATAACTCTTCTGCCTCCTATAACGTCTGAGGGTTTCCATAGTATTGCTTTTTGCGAAACAAACCAATGCACAACAGCTGTCAAGGCTGTGCCATGGATGTGCTGGGAAGTTCAATGCACTGCTAAACTACTGACCAGTTTTCACTAGACCTGGGGTTAATGTTCAACCTAGACTAGGGTCTGCATTTCTCTAACATGTTCACTCCACGATCGTCCAGCACGACACACTGCTAAATACTGGATTTCTCCAAACAGATTTGGAGAAAGGAAATGTCAGTTAGGTCTAAGTGAGAAATTATAGTCATTGGTTAGCTATATAAATAACCAGAAGGGGGATTTAAGACCGTCAACATGATAGGAGCGCTTTACACTCTGGAGGCAGACAGACAGGCTTAGGGTTACACATGGCTAGGAGTGCAGGAGGCTGACAGACAGGCTTAGGGTTACACATGGCTAGGAGTGCAGGAGGCAGACAGGGTTACACATGGCTAGGAGTAGAGGAGGCAGACAGACAGGCTTAGGGTTACACATGGCTAGGAGTGCAGGAGGCAGACAGACAGGGTTACACATGGCTAGGAGTGCAGGAGGCGGACAGACAGGGTTACACATGGTTAGGAGTGCAGGAGGCGGACAGACAGGGTTACACATGGTTAGGAGTGCAGGAGGCCAACAGACAGGCTTAGGGTTACACATGGCTAGGAGTGGAGGAGGCAGACAGACAGGGTTACACATGGCTAGGAGTGGAGGAG
Source organism: Salmo salar (assembly GCF_965601325.2). NCBI lineage: Eukaryota > Metazoa > Chordata > Actinopteri > Salmoniformes > Salmonidae > Salmo > Salmo salar. The sequence goes on from NC_138313.1 coordinate 44,249,103, forward strand.
GCCAACAGACAGGCTTAGGGTTACACATAGACAGGCTTAGGGTTACACATGGCTAGGAGTGCAGGAGGCAGACAGGGTTACACATGGCTAGGAGTGGAGGAGGCAGACAGACAGGCTTAGGGTTACACATGGCTAGGAGTGCAGGAGGCAGACAGACAGGCTTAGGGTTACACATGGCTAGGAGTGCAGGAGGCAGACAGACAGGGTTACACATGGTTAGGAGTGCAGGAGGCCAACAGACAGGCTTAGGGTTACACATGGCTAGGAGTGCAGGAGGCCGACAGACAGGGTTACACATGGCTAGGAGTGCAGGAGGCAGGCAGACAGACAGGGTTACACATGGCTAGGAGTGCAGGAGGCGGACAGATAGGGTTACACATGTCTAGGAGTGCAGGAGGCAGACAGACAGGGTTACACATGGCTAGGAGTGCAGGAGGCAGACAGACAGGGTTAAATGCGGTTAGGAGTGCAGGAGGCAGAAAGACAGGATCACACATGGCTAGCAGTGCAGGAGGCAGACAGACAGGGTTAGACGTGGTTAGGAGTGCAGGAGGCAGACAGACAGGGTTAAATGTGGTTAGGAGTGCAGGAGGCAGACAGAGAAAGGCCTCCCATAGATCCTGTAAGCATGGCTTCCTCCACTGTAAATCCACTGCTCTGCAGTTAGTCTGTAGTTGGTTCAGTTTAGCCACAGCTCTCTAAATCACTAGGCTCTGTTTTCTTGACACACATTATTGATCAATTAAACGCTTAATGAAGTCAAGAGCAGGATGCCTCGGCCCTGAAGGACCAGTTTAGGCTTCCACTGATTTCCATAATTCAATAAATCACCTTTAATAACTAGGGCGCATCCACGCACACCAGCTGTTGCTGCAGGAACGGCGTAGAGCACAGCTCCATTTGGCTGGCTTGCACTGGAACAGCTTGGCATTTAGGTCACACCCAGGAGAGAGAGTGAGTCATGTTCAGAAGTGGTTTCTAGTGGAATGTCTGGCATTTCAAATTAAACACAAAAAAGAAAACCACAACCAACTGCTGCCTGGTCTTGATGACATGTTATTGATACAAGTTTCCAAGACAACCACTAGCAGGTGTGAAACCACGCCGTGAACCTAGTCCTGTGCATTGATTTCCCAGCGCTTTGTGACAGGACAAGGGAGGAACAAGAAAAGTCGAACATTTGTTTGGACGTTTTTCCACATTGTTCATTGTGTAAGGCTGGTTACTTAACCAAAGGAATTTCCAACAACACCCCATGCAACAGTGAAATCAAACATTCCAAATGCTGGTTGAAAATCATCCTGTGGCTAGCCCAACACAATTGAGATAACATTGAACCGGAGGCCAAGAAACGTCCCTGACAACAAACCACCCAGCTCTAACCTTGGATTCTGATTTTGCTTGTCTACTCCATATTACAACCACAGGTCTTTGGAAATGCCCCATTGAAAAAGACTTAAGTCAAGTTGCCTTCCAGGTGGTTTTACTAAAAGTTGAGTATACCTCCAGTGACAAACACCATGGAAATGAGTCTACTTCCAGCGATATTCGTGTGCTCTCCAACCTCAACGTTTTTACACACCGGATCATGCGACGATGGGTGGTCATGAAAATGAGAGCCAGCTGCCTGCATACCCAGCCAATCTTTCCATGACCAAATGACACAGGAGAACATACAGGCCCATGTCTGCGACCATACGGCACTCATTAACCCAGCAGACCTCCGTGCTGAACAGACCCATTCCATACACTTCTCGTCATTGCTTTTAAAAAAAAACGTCCCTTTTGGTCCTATGGAGACCCACAAAGTCAGTTTGGAGTCATGAGAGCACGAGCTCTGAATGCAGTTCTCCAAGTACAACAGAAATCTGACCTCAAAACAAAACAAAAAATATTTCAATAGCCTAATAGAAGAAAAAAACTGCTTTAGGTTGAAACTAGAATTTTCCATCAACAAAACATTGCATCCAGCTTTCAAAATAAGAAAAATATAAAAGGGGGGAAAAAACTGTCATTACTAAAAGTTGGAAGGCAACCAAAATGTTTCGATCTCTGGAAACAATATTATGATCTTAAAGCACACCAAGTAAGACTACGCTCTGCTACTATCACACGCCATATCAACATGTCTGTTGGATGAAGCTACCCACACAGTCATGGGTTGCTAAGATACACATTTGATTAACTAGCAAAGTTGCCAACATCCTGATTCAAGAAAATCAACCGTTGGATCCTGAATTCCAAATGAATGGAAATATGATGGGGGCCTTTGTTAAACAAATGACTGGCTGCCTTCCACTTTGTTTGGCTTGGGTGAGGGAATGGAACTGACGTGAACTGTGTAGACTATTGTAGAGGGTTATATACTTTTGTTGACAGTGGGCGGGAGATTTAAGATGTGAATAGCAGTCATTCAAAACACATCTATTATCAAAGCAGAGTCATTCATTTCTTCTTTAACTAATTGTCTTCCATTGTGTGGCAGAGTTGTGATGACTTGGTTATAATTTTAGATTGAACATAAAACACCACATACACTGTTGTTAGCTAGTTGCTTGAGTTCAATTTTATTGTCCTTGTTTACAATGTCTTTCACAAATAATCTTTCAAGACAATTCGTTTTTTCGCCATCTGTACATTGGAGTTTGGCCATATTATTGACTGTGGTATTAGATCTGCTCATTCTGGTGGATGAAATTTAGCTCATAACTGTTTTTGTTATCTTTCTGTTGTCTGGTGGTCAAACCAAGAGTGTTTAAAACAGTCTGTCTGGACATCTCTCTCTCTCTCACACTCACTGTTTTAAACACTCTTAGACAGTAGCATGTGACCCAGCTGTGGTTTGTCACCATTATTATTTCCCATCGTAGCCAATTCAGTTGCAGTAATTCCATTACTGATTTTTTGGTAACGGAATTACCTATTTTAAATCACTTCATAAATCATTAACAAAATGTATATCAGTTAAAACTGCTGTGAACTTTCATTCTTCTCCCCCCTCCTCATGACAGAGAAATTTGAGTGTCTTAAAGATTTCTGGTAATGGAGTTAAAAGGCACAAGGAAATATTTATTTAACTTACAGAAAGTAAACAATTTCTCAAACTCAATATACAGTGCTTTGCAAAAGTATTCAAACCCGTTGGACTTCTTCACATTTTGTTGTGTTACAAAATGGATTTAAAATGTATTTCATTTTTCGGCAATCTACACAAAATACTAGAAATAGAAATGAAAATACCTAAAATATAAATCGTTGCATGAGTCAATACATGTTAGAAACACCTTTGGCATCGTTTACAGCTGTGAGCCTTGTTCAATATTTGCCCATTATTCTTTAAATTCTTCAAGCTCTGTCAAGATGTCGGGGATCATGGTTAGACAGCAATTTTCAAGTCTTGTCATAAATTGTCAAGCAGATTTAAGTCAAAACTAACTTTGCCACTCAGGAACATTCACTGTCTTCGTGGTAAACAACTCCAGTGTATATTTGGCCTTGTGTTGTAGGTTATTATCCTGCTGAAAGGTGAATTCCTCTCCCAGTCTCTTGTGTAAAGCAGACTGAAGCAGGTTTTCCTCTAGGATTTTGCCTGTGGTTAGCTCCATCCCGCTTATTTGTATCCCTGGAAAAACAATTTGCCCCAGTATTAGCTGAAGTCAAGCAAACCCATACCATGATGCAGCCACCACCATGCTTCAAAATAAAAGGAGACAGTTAAATCAGTGATGTGTTGGATTTGCACCAAACATAAGGCTTTGCATTCAGGCCAAAAAGTGTCTTCCTTTGCTGTGTTTTTTTGTTGCAGTATTACTTTAGTGCCATGTTGAATACAAGATGCATATTTCGGAATATTTTATTCTGTATATTATTTTCACTAGGTCATTATTGTGGAGTCACTACAATGTTTATCATAAAAATAAAAATAAAAACACCAAAAAAGACAATTAAACCCATTTTAATCCCCCGTCGTGTCACAAAACGTGAATAAATCCAAGGGGTCTGAATACTTTTGCAAAGCACTGTAGGTGTTGATATTAGTTGGCAGGGGTCTTTATGTCAATATTGTATTTCTTATACCTTTTAAAGACTTTTTCCTGGTAGATGATTTCTAAAAGACCCCTTTTCCATCGGTTTATTCAGAAATCAAAGCCTTTACTTATGCCAAAATGTTTAAGTTGGAAAAATACTTTAAATTTGACACTCAATTTGATATGCTCCTATAAACTTCACGTTGGTGCTCATGGGTCCTTTTACATGGAAATGTCCAAAAGCAACTCCAAATTGATTTCAGATACCTATTGCAATAGAATTGTCCATATAAACAGTCATTGAGAAAACTGGTACACTGCCATGTCAAAACAAAAATTGCTCAACAGAAACTATTTGACATTTGCCACACACCCAGCAGTATGTTACACCTCAGTGCAAGAGGCTGCCCTGTTCAAAGTCCTTCTGGCACAGAAAGATGTGGTACATCTCTCCACAAACGGGCCAGAGCAGATGGAAAATCACAGCGGTCTCAGCCTTCCCAACAACACATTATCCCAGCACGAGCTGCTTTCACAAAACGCGACGGGGGAGGGGGGGACGGGGGGGGGGGGGACGGGTCAGCTTTCTCAGCTGCTTGGCAGGGCTGTTGAGGGACAAGCGGTCTTTCAAAGAAACACAAACAAGTGACTAGTATGGAGTAGCCATTTTGGAATGTACTGTACCTTGCCACTCATCATTAGTCTAGGTTTATCTGGTTCGAAGGGGGATTAACAAATGCTTTCACACCTGTCAAATGGAACAGGGTATGATAGTGACCTAAGAGAAGCAAGTCAGGAACTAGCACAGCTTTAGAAATGAGACAGTTCGAGGTCTCTGTTCTGCGTACAAGAGTGTCAATATTTAGAAAACATTTTTATAGGAGTGACTAGTGCCTAGTGCCTACAGGAGCGACTATAAGACTAGTGCCTACAGGAGTGACTGTACGCCTAGTGCCTACAGGAGTGAGTCTAAGCCTAGTGCCTACAGGAGTGACTGTACGCCTAGTGCCTACAGGAGTGACTGTACGCCTAGTGCCTACAGGAGTGAGTCTAAGCCTAGTGCCTACAGGAGTGAGTCTAAGACTAGTGCCTACAGGAGTGAGTCTAAGACTAGTGCCTACAGGAGTGAGTCTAAGACTAGTGCCTACAGGAGTGAGTCTAAGCCTAGTGCCTACAGGAGTGAGTCTAAGACTAGTGCCTATAGGCACATTTTCACTTTCGCATCCTTCCTTTAAATCCTGTATCGACTCCATTTCATCTCAGTAAGCCAGTCATTCCTAATGAGGGCTGACATTCACCTGTAAACCCTATTAAGCATATATGCCGGACTGGACAGTGTGAAAAGCATTAGCTAAAAAGAAAAAATAATAAACATATCAGCTGGAAATTAGCCTACCACTTGACTGTGAATGAAGTAGACTCTCTCCCCTATCTCGGTTTACCTTGCAGGCCAGATTTACTAAGTGTTCACTAAGTTGTTAAGCAGTTTGCAGCTCTTTTTATACTCAGACTGTGAGACGTGGTTGTCATACCTAGCTATCTAAAGATGAATGCGCTAACTAACTCGCTCTGGATACGAACGTCTGCTAAATGACCTAACAAATATATATATATATATATATATATATATATATCCCAAAGGAATTGGATACATTTTCACGTTGTCATGCATCAAACAAGAATGCTACGCAGGTGGGCTACATCAAGAGAAGAAAACAAGAGAAAGGTGATTATGTAGCCATACGCCAAAGCTTTTTAATAACAAAACACACTCCGCTCTCATCAAGGCGGTATGTTAAACAACACTAAACGCAGCTGGCCAAATGAACACTGATGGAGTCAGAATAGTGTCAGCTTTTCAGATAAGTGAAGGGTGCATGAAGGCTGAGAAAATCCTCATGAACTGAATTTACCACTTAAGGGTCAAGACACACCGAGAAATCTTACTGCCGATACGTACTTCACACCTCTGCCCAGAGTGTAGGCAGTTTAACTTTGTTGTTCACATATCCCAGTATAACCACAGATTAAATACTCCAGACCAAAAGGTGGCAGTAGCTTGTGACGACTGTAGATGGCAGTAGCTTGTGACGGCTGTAGATAGCTAACGTTAGCTAGCTAACTAGCAAGATGCGCTAATGTTGTTGCTAGCTAGCTAGAATTTAGTAATAGTAAGCCCTTGTTGATAATTTGTAGAAAGCCCTTGTTGATACTAGCCAGATTGCCACAACTAGATAACTAGCGTAGCTAGCAACATTATAATAAAATCAAATGGATTTGTTTTTGAATGAAGCAGCTGCCTGTAAACTACCGAGAGTCAGTGGAGAAGCTAGCTAGCTATGTTGCGCTACTGGCAAACGGTAATGCTAACCGTTTAGCTAACATTGGCTAGCAAGCGAACTGGCAGTATATCTTCCTAGATAGCTAAATTGGTAAAGCGCCCTATTTTTTCCCATCACTACTGTCGGCTACCCCGCGCGGAGGTTCGAGCTCTGCGATTGGCTAAAAATCAAGTTGTCGAGCATTGTGATTCGACGAGTAGAAACGGCAGGTACGTCTTTTGTTCTAGCAAGAGAAGGAACAGTCTCTCAATATACTAAGTACTGATGCACCGATATGACATTTTTGGCCGATGTCGATATTTTCCTTGCCAAAAAGAACGATACAGATTACCGATATTTACAATTTTGGCGGACTTTTAAGCATTCTAGTACAGTTAAATAGTTAACACACACGGATACAGCGGTCTAAGGTCCGGGTTTGGCCGTCATTGTAAATAAGAATTTGTTCTAAACTGACTTGCCTAGTTAAGGTTACACACATACCAAAAAGTTGTTTTGTTGGCATTTACGTATGTCCCCATTACCAGTAAAACGTAATTAAAACCTATTTCTTTCACTAACTTGCCGTTTCGTTGTTCATTTGTTCAGTCATTTCATTCTCAACCAGGATTTCTATGGAACGCTGTTTGGGTCTTTGCGTGTCAAAAAAATATACTATTTAACACTATTTGACGTGTCAAATAACACAAATAAGCTCAATGACTGCACGTCCCAATAATTTAACGCGGTCATACATTTTTTACGTAGTTATTACACATTGATTACACCATCACTCGTATTTCATATGTCACAACGATTCATCGATACGTATGCTATGATGCTGGTAGAGTTGTCTCGCGCACCTACAGTGCTGGTCATAAAAATAAAATGAAGCTAGCTAGCTCATGGATGCAAACAATGTTCTTCCCCAAATACATAGCAAAATGACAATCTGTTTCAGTAGCTATAGTTAGCTAGCTAACTACATATCTAGGTGTCATCTAAAAAATAACCCTAATTTATAAGACAGTTCCTATTTGATTAATGGTGGTCGGACCCATCTATGTGAAGCTAGCCACAATAAGGATTAGCCACAACAGTGGACTTTGCGGTTAGCCTTCAAAATAAAAGTATGTCATAATTCTACTATTTGTATTAATTTGCATCACTGTCAGTGACATACTATTATTTTGAAGGCAAATCTGCAAATCCCACTATTGTGCCCAAATCAAATTTTATTGGTCACATACACATGGTTAGCAGATGTTAATGTGAGTGTAGCGAAATGCTTGTGCTTCTAGTTCCGACCATGCAGTAATATCTAACAAGTAATCTAACAATTTCACAACAACTACCTTATACACACACAAGTGTAAAAGGAATGAATAAGAATATGTACATATAAATATATGGATGAGCGATGGCCGAACGGCATAGGCAAGATGCAGTAGATGGTATAGAGTACAGTATATACATATGAGATGAGTAATGTAGGGTATGTAAACATTATATAAAGTGGCATTGTTTAAAGTGACTAGTGATACATTTATTACATCCAATTTTGTATTATTAAAGTGGCTAGATATTTGAGTCAGTATGTTGGCAGCAGCCACTCAATGTTAGTGATTGCTGTTTAACAGTCTGATGGCCTTGGGATAGACTTAAAAACAGCTTCTCTCGGTCCCAGCTTTGATGCACCTGTACTGACCTCGCCTTCTGGATGATAGCCTAATCCTTATTGTGGCTAGTTTAACAACACATAACCCGGTCGAGCCTCACTAGCCAGATGAAGCTAGCTGGCTGCTTATAAAGTTAGTTTTGGGCAACAGGGTTAGGTAGCTGGCTAGCTATTTATTTTCATGAACTGAAGTTCAATTTCAATAGGTGAACAACAAGTGGCAAACTAGCTAATACTTACTCACAAGGATTCCTAAATTATTGCTAAGAATAATGAAAATGACTGCAGTTTCTACATTGTTTTCAGGCTGGTTGTATTGGTGCTAGCTAGGTACCAAGCTAAAGCTAGCTACACCAGAAGTTGCGGTTGAACAAATTATGCTTTATTACTAACGCGGTATTGAAAATACATTGTTTGTGGCCGGTGTTTGCAGACTTTTTGTTCAGTTTTGACAGTGCTACTGAATCTTTTTTGACACGCAAAGACCCAAACAGCATTCCATAATATGTATGTCGTGAAGCTAATAGCAGTGACGCTATTACTGTGCATCTCCAGGAGGGTAACATCTGAAAAATAGCGCACATGGTCGTGTGTACTAGTGCTCGACCAGTTGGCGAAAGCCAACAATCACCCATGACAGAGAACGGTTGATTGTCAAGGGCAATGAATTTCATTATCTTGGTCTTAATGGATTTCGCCTTTGAGTTGTCTCGCTGAAATTTTCTGACGCTTTCAAATGACTGCTCGACTTGCTAAGTTAAGAATGCTGTGTTGCAAGTGAAGCGCAACATTTTATGTGGCGTCATTACGTCACATACCCATGTTATATAAGTACGCACATCAGCTTTGACATCGGTTTTGCACATCGGCGTTAAACTAGACATCGGCCAATACCGATATTGGCATTTTTGGCTAATATCGTCTGATTCCGATATGTTCACGGATATATCGTGCATACCTAGTGAGTACCTATCAGCAGTCAGATTTCTCGGTGTGTCTGACCTCTAAGGATGTATTCAATGTAGTACGAAACTCCACTGATATCTTTAAAGCAGAAAATTCTTATTTAACAACAATATGCTTCGAAAGTGGATTGCGACACAATAACTGTGGGGAGAAATAACCTATTCACGACCAGCTACTGAACCACCTCTTTTTGCAGTCAAACATAACCCTGCCTCCCAAATACGTTTCAAAAACTCACGATCGACCATGGAGTTCAATACACAAATTTGTTCCAAATAAATTCCAGCTTAAAAAAATAAATAAAAATGTATGGATCATTTGTTATAAATCATGTTAATTTATCAAATCAAAGTTTATTTGTCACATGCGCTGAATACAACAGGTGTAGACCTTACAGTGAAATGCTTACTTACAGGCTCTAACCAATAGTGCAAAAAAGGTATTAGGTGAACAATAGGTAAGTAAAGAAATAAAACAGTAAACAGACAGGCTATAAAAGTAGCGAGGCTACATACAGACACCGGTTAGTCAGGCTGATTGAGGTAGTATTTACATGTAGGTATGATTAAAGTGACTATGCATATATGATGAACAGAGAGTAGCAGCAAAGAGGTACCGAATCAATATTTTGAAGACAGGCACCAATACAGTATCCAGATGTAAGGCGCTCTGTATGGTAACTTGTGGAATAGACACTGGCTGGAATGTGGTTTTAACCAAATCAGCATTCAGGATTAGACCCACCCGTTTAATAATGTTCCATACATGGAGTGCAAAGAAACGTAAAGCTGATTTACCCAACCCTGAGGAGACAGAAAGGATTTCCAGAGTTAGCCATCCCTGAGACCGGGTATGATAAACCAGTGTTGGGGAGTAGTTCAAATAGTAACTATTGTTTTGTAGTAGCTTGGTGGTAGTTGAACTAAATTCAAATCTATGTAGTATTTTCAGTAGTTAATTACTGTTTTACCGTGTACCCAACTACACAATACTGTTTTACCATGTAGTGGTGTAGCTAACCACTGGAACTACACACTACCTTTTTACCATGTAGCGGTGCAGCTAACTACTGGAACTACACACTACTGTTTTACCATGTAGCGGTGTAGCTAACTACTGGAACTACACACTACTGTTTTACCATGTAGCGGTGCAGCTAACTACTGGAACTACACACTACTGTTTTACCATGTAGCGGTGTAGCTAACTACTGGAACTACACACTACTGTTTTACCATGTAGCGGTGTAGCTAACTACTGGAACTACACACTACTGTTTTACCATGTAGCGGTGCAGCTAACTACTGGAACTACACACTACTGTTTTACCATGTAGCGGTGCAGCTAACTACTGGAACTACACACTACTGTTTTACCATGTAGCGGTGCAGCTTACTACTGGAACTACACACTACTGTTTTACCATGTAGCGGTGCAGCTTACTACTGGAACTACACACTACTGTTTTACCATGTAGCGGTGTAGCTAACTACTGGAACTACACACTACTGTTTTAACATGTAGCGGTGAAGCTAACTACTGGAACTACACACTACTGTTTTACCATGTAGCGGTGTAGCTAACTACTGGAACTACACACTACTGTTTTATTTTTGACCCAAAATAAATATGGGTGAAGTAGGCAATCAATTCCTTCCTTTTAAGCATCAGACCTGCCTAATTCTCATTTGAAGCATCATTTTTGTGTTTAATAGGCTAAATTACACATTCTGTTAACATATGACCCTAAAGTGATATTTTCTTGCATTTTGTAGTCTATGACATTTCAGATTTGCATGTGATGTTTCATGAAGTAGTCTGATGTAGTGAACTACACATTTTGGACGACCTGACCAAATTCACATAGAAATGTGAGTTATAGATCTGTCACTCATTGAAAGCAAGTCTATGAAGCGGTAGATCTGTTCTATTTGTATGCTTCCTGTTCTTAAGCTTTGCTTCTTTTACTTTTGTTTTTTTTGTACAGCAGCTTCAAACAGCTGAAAATGGCCAAAATATCATATCACTGTATTTTTCAAATTGTATTTGATGTTTTTTGAATAGTAAAACCCTAGGGAGGCAACACATATATTCTAAGTGATTTCAATGGGTCTTTCTCCATTCTGATTGTTTTATACTGTTCAATTCAACCAAAAATTATTTCCTGCATTTCTATACATTTCTGCATATCCTGCACTCATTTGAAATCATTTACACATTGCCACATAGGGCTGCACAAAATGGGGAACAAAAGTTGGCCTTATTTTTAACCAAATGTTGCAATTTGACTTGCGATTTAGATCAAAACACAGAACTGTTGAAATCATTGAAATATGTTTATTCCGATTCTATAAGTTAGAATATAAATAACAGTGGCCACTTTAAATCCAGCCATGACAACGAATGAAAATGCCAAGGAGGAGTTATTGTGACAGAGTAGGAAATAAAGTGACGGTCAGTGTTTCCTAGGGGACCCTATAATCTTTGGTGTAGCCAACATATTCATGCTTCGTCGTCTATTCCTCTGATTTAATAGATACTGTTGCACAAACAACATGCTGATTTAGGCCTACACCAGTGCAGGCATCAGGCTGTATTAGCAAGCTATGTTTGCTCTTACTCAGTACATTTATTAGCTAGCCAGCTAACTATCAATTAGCATTAGCAGCTAACACGATTTAGCTAAAACTTGCAAAGAAAAGACAAACTAGCTATTTGCAGATGTAAGAAACAAACAAATAGTGTAATTATAGAACGCTTGTGGATTTATATAAAGAAGCAAAAAGTGGAAACAACAACATTGTCATCAACATTGTTGCATGTGCTGCATTGACCAGAGTGAACGCAAGTGTCTTGTGGTCCAGCAACAACAAACGCGATCCTAGAGCGAATGGGATGGGACTATGTCTGTGTAGAGAGCGAATGGGATGGGACTATGTCTGTGTAGAGAGCGAATGGGATGGGACTATGTCTGTGTAGAGAGCGAATGGGATGGGACTATGTCTGTGTAGAGAGCGAATGGGATGGGACTATGTCTGTGTAGAGAGCGAATGGGATGGGACTATGTCTGTGTAGAGAGCGAATGGGATGGGACTATGTCTGTGTAGAGAGCGAATGGGATGGGACTATGTCTGTGTAGAGAGCGAATGGGATGGGACTATGTCTGTGTAGAGAGCGAATGGGATGGGACTATGTCTGTGTAGAGAGCGAATGGGATGGGACTATGTCTGTGTAGAGAGCGAATGGGGTGGGACTATGTCTGTGTAGAGAGCGAATGGGATGGGACTATGTCTGTGTAGAGAGCGAATGGGATGACTCAAGTAGCATGAAAATGGACGTTACACACAGCATATCACATTTAACAAACCAAACATTCAAATACCGCTATAGAAGGTAAAATAAAAAACCAAACCGGTCCATGCATCCATACCGGTATATAGTAAAATACTTCTATACCGCCCAGCCCTAGCTGAAAATACAATATTTTTGGTTATGGAAAATATATTTCACAGCAGTTTAGATGCTACAATGATTCTCTACACTCTACTTGCTTGTTTTGTCACATAAACAAATTTGGCAATTTATTAGAATTTTAGCAACCAGGAAATGGAAGAGCGATTTCTGCATAGTGCATCTTTAAGTAAAGTATTTATTTATTTTTTAAGTTAGCTTTAGTGTAACTTCCAGTATGAAGTAATTGGTAGCGTGATAAGCTGTATTGGTAGCGTGATAAGCTGTATTGGTAGCGTGATAAGCTGTATTGGTAGCGTGATAAGTTGTATTGGTAGCGTGATAAGCTGTATTGGCAGCTTGAAAAGCTGTATTGGTAGCGTGATAAGCTGTATTGGTAGCTTGATAAGCTGTATTTTCAGAGTAGCTTCCCCAACACTGATGTTAACTTGTACATCTAAAGGTTATTCATGAGGTTAGGTACGGAGGGAGTTTTAATAAGAGAGCTTTATAAATAAAAACAGAGTAATGAAGAAAATAAAACAATTTTAAAAAGACCTACGTGACTTCAGAGGGCCAGCCTAATTTCTGGTAAAGCAGTGTTTCCCCTATATGCATTTAGCAGCGGCGCATTTTTGTGAAAATAATTTTGAAAATAAAACTCAATTTCAGTGATGGTAAAACATTTTCAGTGTAAACTTAAACCATAAATAAAGTATGTAGAAAAGATAAATGGACCTATATATTTTTTAAATAAGATCATCTTTGAGAACTAACAACCAAAAAAAATAAAAAACTAGACACTCAGGGAGAATGCTGTCAGTTGCCTACCTGGTGTGTGAACTGCACACTGCTCATAACTTGCAGCTGATTGTTGACACATTAACCAGGATTAAGGGGCAGGGCAATTTGTGACTGTTGTTTTGGTAATCAGTAGCTGTATTGGAGGGGGAGGGGTTTCTCCTCTCCTAGGCAATCAGCAATTAGTACTGGGAGGTGTGCTCTTCATCTTTCCTAGGCAATTAGTGTTCGTACTTTAGTCTCGTCTGTTTTCTCAGTGGCAGCTGTAAGCGAATGTCTCATCACCAACACGAATAACGTCGCCAAAACAAAGACTGTTCTGCTGAGTTATTCAAGGAAGGAAAGAGAGGAAGGCCATCTTACCTAGTTATTTTCAGATGATCTCATTACGCTCTTTTGTAGCTTTGTCAACAGTGTGTTTACATTTTTTTTTTGTATATATATATATACACCTGTTCGCTCCTCTCCCTGTCCCTCTCCCCGCATTATATGACTCACACGGTCCCCTTTCCTCCCCCCTCCTGCTCCATGGCTGAGTGACTCATTGCGAGCTTACAGAACAGGGCTGTGGGCAGTTGAGTGAAAATGGAGGAAAACTAAACTTCCAGAGGACCTATCATCCTTTCACTCCCTCTATACCTTCTCTTCCTCTGTATCGGCTGCAAAAGCCACTTTATCACAAAATTCAAGCTTCTGCCTGTAACTCTAGGAAACTTTTACCAGATCCGCTTCTCATTCCCTCAGCCTATTGAGTCCACTGATCCCACTCACACAGAACTACCCTATGCCTTGACCTCTTTTTTCCCCTCTCTCTGCAGATGAAATCCTGTGACTAGTGATGTCCAGCAGCCAGACAATCTGCCCGCTCAACCCCATCCCCTCCTCCAGACAATCTCTGGAGACTTTCTATTCCTCAGTTCCCTCAACTCATCCCTGACCGGCTGCATCCCCTCTTAGACGTCAAGAATTAAACGGCGGCAGAGGAGTAAGCATTCCCTCAGCGGCGGCCGAGGAAGCATTCCCTCAGCGGCGGCCGAGGAAGCATTCCCTCAGCGGCGGCCGAGGAAGCATTCCCTCAGCGGCGGCCGAGGAAGCATTCCCTCAGCGGCGGCCGAGGAAGCATTCCCTCAGCGGCGGCCGAGGAAGCATTCCCTCAGCGGCGGCCGAGGAAGCATTCCCTCAGCGGCGGCCGAGGAAGCATTCCCTCAGTGGCGGCCGAGGAAGCATTCCCTTAGCGGCTGATGTCGGACCGCAACGCCGGACACGTGATGGCTGTACTGTTGCTTTTTAAACAATTAAATATATGTCTCCACATTGTGTCCGGATTTCCTTTTCCCCGACTATATTAGCGTTCTGCTAACAGTGGAAAGATTATGACGACAACTTGATGGCAGTAGCTGAGCCTGTATAGCCAGCTACCTACTATAGCTATCCAGCAAGCTAGCTAGCAAAGCTAAAAGGGACAGCAAACAGGTTAGCGTAACCATATAGCACAACCATATAGCACAACCATATAGCATAACCAGAGGCCAAGTCTAGCCAAATATTAGTTTTAGCTGGCTGGAATATAAGACGTCAGCAAACAAGTCTGCCAACTTTATAATGAGGTTTTGTAGTCAACAATCTGACCAAATGAAGAGAATTTACATAGGACTAAGCTTTCACCGAATCAGAATGTTAATTCACCAGACTTGCAGGGATTGGCTTGTTACACAATTATTTATTGCTAAGCAAGCTTACTCATAATCAGAGTAAGGATCACAATGGAAAAGATAAGGAATGACAAGAAGCCCTGATATCAAATTGTATTACAGAGTACTGATAAGTGTAACATGGGACATTTCCCGATGACATTTAGGCTCCGTCATATTTCAAAAAAAATGTTTTACAGACAACAATAAGAGCAATATCTGAGGATCGATTTGCGTCACCTCTGCTTGGCAAATCACTTCAAGCAAATAGCATTCAGTGGGTGGCCAAACACATGAAATGTCAAATCAATAAAAATTAAAAATAAATTCCCACCAGTCAACAGATGTGGTCTGAATCAATAAAAGTGATGATGTCCAGTGAAAATAGGAGATGGAGAAATAAACCTAAAAAAACAAACAGGAAGAAGGCTGTGGTGTTTATGGCCTCCTACAGTGCATTGTTCCAGCCACTCCACCCTCGCCGCACCGCGACCTAGTTCAGAGGAAGCATGTAATTGCCTTCCCCACAGGGGATTTCACCAGGGGTTGGAGGGAGGAGAAAACTGTCACCATGAATGAGCGAGTTAAGCCAATCTATCACTCGCACATTTAATCTGTAGTGAAAGAGGCAGCAATTCCAAAACAGCAATTTAGGGCAGAAAAGGGATGACATGCCAAGAGATAGGCGTGTGTGGGATAATACTTTCAAACCAAATCTGAGTCATTACAGTTCATCATAAGAGCTTGATTTAAAAAGTTTTAAAATGCATCAAATATGCAGTCATTTGTAAGACTGATACTGACAAAAGCTGTGCCTAAATGGACCGCTTTTTTTGCCCTCCATTGCCGACCTTCTGAAATCAACACCCTTGAAGTCTGCATTTCACAAGACTATCCATGTTAAACAGGTGTAAATCATGAACAGATACCTGTCTGTAGAGTACAATGGTTAGCCGTTCAAAATGTGCTTGCTGCTAGAGATCTGCAAGACAGCAGGTGTTCCATGAGCAATTGAGCCAAAAGCACCTTATATGATTTTACTATATTATTTTGTGGGTTCGGAACAGTACGGAAAAAGTATGAAAAATGTTGCTCTGGATAAGAGCGTCTGCTAAATGACTTTTTTTTTTTAAATGTTAATACCATGAAGTTCAATAAAGAGACTGTAAATGCAGGTACTTCTCTGCATTGATAGAATCAGTTATTAGCCTATTGATGTCAAAATAAGGTTTTGTTTGAAATATGGAGAACTCAAATCAGCCTACATCAAACTATGGTCAGAAGGCTAAGAGTTGATTATGCTTACTAGTCGCTTGATACTGCCTGAGCTATTTCCAATCTAATTTAAGAATTGTATTAAGACGTGGGATGAAAAAAAATATATGAAAAGATCAAATTAAAATATCTATTCTAGCCTTACAGCAAACCAACAGCAACAGGCTCGGTGGCATTTCCACTGCTACAGTCTGCAACCTAGCACACAGCTCGCTAACTGCTAACAGGTCCCTCATTCTTCCCCAGTCCTGTCCAATGAGCCAAGCAGCTCTGTGGGTGGGGGAAGGGAATCCTGGGAAACATGCTGAGCCCTGCTGAGTGCTGCTGCTGTTTGCTCTGAAAACACTGCCTCATGCCGGCCCCGGATTAGCCAACAGTATGGGTTGGGTGTTCGGTCAACCAGACACACAGTAAAACACACTCATTAACCTGTAATGGAAAGAACCCTAAGAAAAGCAATCCAAACAGATGTCTAATGTGTGCAACGTTCACAGATGAAACTAACATTACAAGACTAAGATAGAAGGTTAACAAGTAAAGCTGTCAGTGGTCACTGGGCTAGTTTACATGTGTTCATTTAACATGACCACAGTGAGGAAATTCACTTTTTGATCCACTAGCCACTGTGATAATAAAAATAATATTATATATATTTTTATAATTATTTTATTTTATTTACATTTTTTATATTTTTTATTTTTTTAAATCAGCCACTCAGATTTTTTAAACAGCCAAAATATTACAAAAAGAAATATGTAAAAACCATGAGCATGCTTTCCGTTTTTATAAAACCAGAAATTCGGGCATAAAATGAAAAACACCTGCCACCTACTAAATCCGGGTAGATTTAGGTATTGGAGGGTAAGAATGCCTATTTCACCAGCCACGTTGGCGGGTAGTCAATTTGCAATGATCTACAGTGAGAGCGTCACATTTGTAAATAAAAATAGTCAAGTATGAGTACATGTGCGAGTAAGAGTCAGAAAAATGCTGCAGTAGATGTTTTTCAAAGTAGTTCTGCTTCTTAGCCGCTAATCACACAAAGAAATAGGAATCCTATATTCCACCCCGGGCAGAAACACTGCCTGGCAGGGGAGCTGTATGAGTGAAGTGCTGATAGAGTAAATTACACCAAAAATGAATCTAAAGACTACAAAGTGAGACTTTGTCAGCGTGTTTTTTTGGCTATTTACATTGGTTTTGTTCACAAGCTCTGTTGTTTTTCCCAACGTTAATTTGAGTCTGCTGCTGCAACTGATAGCAAAAAAGACGCCCTAGTCAGATCCTAAATCTCACAGAGACAGACACTAGAGACAGGACTCAAATAGCCACATTACCACAGTAACCTCCCACCCTTTAAGGGGCAGCTGAACATTTTGTCTATGATATATTTTGATTAAAAGTCTCCGGCCAAAAAAAACAATTGAGCAATATACCACATTACGTCTTACTAATACATTACTTGTTTTAGAAACAATACAAAGCATAGTCATCCCTTAGTTTTTTTTTATGTAATTATTGCCCCAAAAATATTTGTGCTGGTAATAAAAATGAGTGGCCGATGAATTTTTAATCTAGGTGCCACAGTGGCTGGTGGGCAAAAAAGTTTAGGCCCTGCAAGAAATGTATTTCTAGTAATGGGGTATTTTTCTTAATATCATTTCATTTTTGTGACTTGTGTCTTTTAACCAATTTATGTTAAAAGTAAATAATTTACATATAACGGTAAAAAACAGAAACAATTCTACAAGTGAACATCAAGAATCAACAAAGTGCCTACCCTGCCACAAAACGCTGAGTGATACGGCTTACTTATTATAGTTCAGGGCTCTACGCTGAATTTACAAGGAGTGCTTCTAAGTAGAAATGTTGAAGCACAGAAACAAAAGTTTAGGAGTGATCCATGCTCAATCAAGCACCATCATTAGGTGAGACAAAATTTCACAGCTGCCCCTTTAAAACCTTTCCATGTGAGAGTTCCAAAATTCTAACAGTCGATCCAGCGTGAGTTGTTTAAAATATATATATATATATATATATATATATATATATTTTTTTTTTTTTATGTTCTATGAGTTTGAATTGAGGTGTGTATCCACCTCAATAATTCACATAGAAGTAGCCCATTTCACTGTTGCGGATAACTCCAATGTTTGAAGGTTTAATGAGCCTTACAAACTCCTCTCTTCGAGGAGAGCCCAAGCACTTCCCCAGTGTTTCCGCAGATCAAGTATGCAGACATTTGCAAAGTCTAGCAAGCTTTTTCCCATCTGGCACTCGCATTGCCTTCATTGTTGTTTTGGACATTTGGACATGTGTTCCTATCAAAGTAAGTGCCTTATTTTCTGTATATCCTGTTGTCATTTCTACTGTAGTATGTACATTTGAAGTCGGAAGTTTACATACACCTTAGCCAAATACATTTAAATTCAGTTCACAATTCCTGACATTTAATCCTAGTAAAAATTGCATCTTAGGTCAGTAAGGATTACCACTTTATTTTAAGAATGTGAAATGTAAGAATAATAGTAGAGAGAATGATTTATTTCAGCTTTTATTTC
The DNA here is from genome assembly GCF_965601325.2 of Salmo salar. Taxonomy (NCBI): domain Eukaryota; kingdom Metazoa; phylum Chordata; class Actinopteri; order Salmoniformes; family Salmonidae; genus Salmo; species Salmo salar. The sequence goes on from NC_138313.1 coordinate 44,267,874, forward strand.
TTTCATCACATTACCAGTGGGTCAGAAGTTCACATACACTCAATTAGTATTTGGTAGCATTGTCTTTAAAATTGTTTAACTTGGGTCAAACGGTTCAGGTAGCCTTCCACAAGCTTCCCACAATAAGTTGGGTGAATTTTGGCCCATTCCTCCTGACAGAGCTGGTGTAACTGAGTCAGGTTTGTATGAAATGTATGCATTCACTACTGTAAGTCGCTCTGGATAAGAGCATCTGCTAAATGACTAAAATGTAAATGTTGTAGGCCTCCTTGCTCGCACACGCTTTTTCAGTTCTGCCCACAAATTTTCTATAGGATTGAGGCCGGGGCTTTGTGATGGCCACTCCAATACCTTGACTATGTGGTCCTTAAACCATCTTCCCACAACTTTGGAAGTATGCTTGGGGTTATTGTCCATTTGGAAGACCCATTTGCAACCAAGCTTTAACTTCCTGACTGATGACTTGAGATGTTGCTTCAATATATCCACATACTATTTCCTTCCTCATGAAGCCATCCATTTTGTGAAGTGCACCAGTCCCTCCTGCAGCAAAGCACCCTCACAACATGATGCTGCCACCCCTGTGCTTCACGGTTGGGATGGTGTTCTTTGGCTTGCAAGCCACCCCCTTTTTCAACTAACTAGCTTCAGAATGACTTCATCAGTTTGGCCTATTAGCCTAAATCAATAAGGCCTGGTCTAACAAATCCAAACTGCTAGCAGATCGGGCTTGACTAGTGCACAACTAATGCACCTGAAAAAAAAGCTCTACAGCTTTTTTTCAACAGTAGACAAAGTGAAAACACAATAGGATTTTATTTGCAGGCCATAGGCTATCCTTCAGACAATTATGTAATTGTACAGAGCTTGTGTGGTAATGCCATAGGGACTGACTGGCATTTGGTTAAAGCTGCAATATGTCACTTTTCTGGGCGACCTGACCAAATTCACATAGAAACGTATGTTATAGATGTCATTCTCATTGAAATCAAGTATAAGAAGCGGTAGATCTATTCTATACGCACCATTTCTATGCTTCCCGTTCTTAAATTTTGTTTTTTACGTCTTTTACTTTCATTTTTGTACAGCAGCTTCAAACAGCTGAAAACACAATATAGTTCAACAGTTTAGATGGTACAATTATTCTCTGCACCGTACTTGCTTGTTTTGTCACAAACTGAAATTAGGCCGACTATTAGAATTTTAGTAACTAGGAAATGGCGGAGCGATTTCTGCATAGTGCAACTTTAACCCATAGTTATGATTGCAAATGAGCAGGCTGGAAAGTCAGTTTGAGCCATCACAATTTTTCAAGGTTTTGTTCCATCGATCCCAGTAATCCTAGCCAGCGACATTACCAAAATAATCCCACATAAAACTGTAAACAAAGCTACTTCTCATTCTAGAGGGCACTCAATCTTATTGATTCATTCAGCTGCCTGATTCCTCTCTCACAGTATCTTCAGGGTGTCTAACTAAAAAACACTTTCATTCATCACATCAGCCTAAGGAACAAAGCTTCAACCCTGCTTATTATGGAGAAACTGTAGTCGCTGGGGAGCGCAGGACAAGAGTTATTGCCACAGTGATGATGTGTATTCCAAAAGAAACATGTCTGAAATGCTTTATAGGCCCTCATGTAATCTAGGGGAGAAATACAGTCCAATGCTCAAAACATTTGCCTTTCCTCCACCCTCCAGAGACAATAAACCTGGACACCAAATTGGCACACGATAGAAAATTCCTAGAGAAAAAGGTTTTGATGACATTTAAGTACCAGAGACAGAGGTTAACTGTGGACAGGTTATGTGGTCTGTCAATCAAAAATTAAGAATGTTGAGGTGAACTGTGACTCCCAGTGTTTACCACAGACCAGAATGACGTCGTAGGGCCTAGGCTCACCCACCTGCCAGCCATCACAGAACGTTCCAGAAGGCTCTGGCTGGGCTATGGAACCAGAGCCGTGTGACATTCAATACACGGACCGTAACTGATGGGACTGCAAGCCTAAAGCTCCAGATGAGACACTGCAAGCCTGTCAGCAGTGTCCTGACTCCTGTCACAGGTCTGTACTCTTCCGTTTGCTCTCCCTCTCCCTTCTTTCCTCAACACTGAGTTCTTACTGGCTGTCACTTTGCTGTCAGACGCAGGGTCGGAGGGCGGTCAGAAGAAGGAACAGAAGAACACTAAGCATTTTCCACAAGTTAATAGAGTAGCCAGCCAGGCGCCCCCGGGACCGTGGGTGGGTAAATTTGTTTTTCTGAAATGAGCTCTATTTTGGTGGCCTCTGATACATCATAATGCCTTGATTACACCCGAAATACACAGCATAATTATTTAATACTTTATTCACTTTACCTCCCAGATTGGAAAAATGTGTATTAGTTGTTTGGGATATTGTCTAGGCCTATATGATCTGGACTATTTTCTAGGTACGAGAGCATTTAAGATTTTTTTTTATTTTTTACATGAACCTATCTAGTTAAAGGTTAAATAAAAAAATAGAGATTAAAGTGTTAGAGTTTTACTGCAAGATATTAACTGCCACAATGTTTGTTCTTCAAAATTATGTATTTTACTAAAACAGAAAAAATTATTTAATAGCCCACCTTACCTTGAAAAATAAATTAAAGCAATTTTCATGAAAAAAAAAATACATTTTCATTCAAAAACCCCGATGTTTTAGGTTTAGTTCGGAACTTCATTTCGACAGTTCGATGCAAAAAGTTATATACGTTGGTGTTTTAACAGTAAATGTAGCTCTCTGGCCCTTAGCGGTTCGACTCTACCATTGAAATTGTGCCTCTACGTCATTTCAAAGTTTGTTAAGAAACTCCCTTCTAGATGTACTGGGTGGTACTTCCTCAAGGCTTACTATAAAAACAGGTCACTTATTTGGCAATGGCTGTTGGTATGTGGTGTGTGCGCCAATATATTTTTTGCATGATGCTTCCTTGACTAGACTACTGACATTACACAACATTTTTTTAAAAAGACAGTAAGGCACACAGTAAGGCACACATTTCCACATATGACCAAATTTCAACATTTTTGCTTACCATTTCATAGACATCCATGTGCTTTTACAAAGAAAGAAAACATGTAGGCTATGAGGATTTTGATATTGGTAGCTACTGCCATTTCTTAACAAGAAATAGATGACAACTGTGTTCATGTCAAATCGTTGTATTTTTTTACCCCACCGCTGACTGATTGGTGGCGCAGTCCACTAAAGATAGTTGGTTCATAGTTCAATGGTTGTGAACTCTAATCCCATGCGTTTAGTTTTTTTAAATATTTTATTTACAATATTCATCCTGTGCCCACACACACTTTAATTCTGAAAAGTGAAAGCATACCTGTTAGTAGTCGTAGGTTTTTATTACAGTACTCAAGACCAATCTGAGTTCATTTGACCATTGGAAAAAAAGAGCTACTGCGTAAATACTGCAATGTGGGTTGGATTGAGCCTCTACCTCTTCATTTTCAAGGTGATAATTGCATTTTTATTCCCAACACAATACCGCAATAAATGTGAGTCCACAGTTCAAAAGATCTTCTTTACTTTTTATTGCACACCGTTGGAGGATTTGAACTGACATCACAAGGGGTAATAGATGTCAGGAAGTCGGTACCCGACAGCCGGCGCTAATGGAAAACACTGCACTTTTAATTGAATTCCCTCTGAGCTGAGGAGTACAGCCAGCCTTCAAAACAGAACTCTATTTAAATGACTTAACAGAGAGATAACCAAGTGGGTGGAGGAGAAAGCCAGAAATCCCCTGGTTATGCTTAAATAGGCAGTAAGACACTCAAGATGGTAGATTAGTTTACAAATTCTACTAATACCAAGCAAAGTCATGAATGATCGTAATATCTTAGCATTACCAGTGATGGTTAAAAGTGTCCATCCATGACGGCTTCGATAGTTGAACAAACCGTATCAGACATTAAAAGAACATCATTTTGAATCAACACCCAGTCACCGCAGTAGGAGTACCATTCAGGGTTTCCGTTAGCCAGCAACACCCAGTCACCGCAGTAGAGTACAATTCAGGGTTTCCGTTAGCCAGTATTAGCCGGCTTTTGGGTGATTTTTATTTTTTTTTAAGACACTGACTGACACTTGCCAATTGTCTGGGAGAAGAAATCCAAATCCCATTGCAAAACAATGCTTTTTTTAAATCCCATTCATTGAAGGAAATACATTTGACCAGTCAATAGGTTAATAAGCCTAATTTAGTGGAATTAAATTGGCGCTCGAGTTTTCATTAGTCGTTGTGTTTATGACACGCGCAAAGCATACAGCTACAGATACAGTGCTTATGAGCGGAAAACCTGTCAGACAACGCGAGAGCTGCTGCTATACAGCTTCTTAAACAGCTCATTAATTCCTGCTGGAGCGAAATGTGCTTTTATAAGCCCAATCACTGCGTAACAAATTATAAATGCAATCACGTGTCAAGAACCATTTTGTTGGCCACGATTAAAAATAGCACAAAAAAAATATATTCTTCCTCAAATGGTAATTGACGCGCGCTTCCCATTCAAGAGCATACATGCAACGGTAAGCAAGCTTCAGTGTTGTCACACACCACTTTGAAATGAGCTGGAGGCTGCATGCATTTTGAAAACGGAACGTTTTACTTCATATGAGGCATCTCTTACCTTGCTTCAAAGTCAAATCCGACCATACAAACGTGGAGGCAATTATTTTATAAAGACTTCCATATGCCATTGAAACCAGTCTTATTTCTCTCATGTCATAGTGGTTTTCTACAATCAACTTTCTTTCATTGTCCAGTACCTAAAGGCACATTCCTAGTTATATTAGCAACCCATGCTAGTTGTTGCATCTTTAGATCTCCCATCTTTCAACATTTCTAGTGGATATTTTCATCTCTGTCACATGAAACCGTTCGCATGTGCGGTGTGCTTTTGACAACAGTGTTTTCCTGCTTATTGCATTACGGGAACGAACATCCGCGTGTAGCCTACTGCCTTGTGCACATTGCCTAATGTGAAGAAATAATAGTTTAACTTAAGCTAAACGTTCAGATCTGTTGCAACAGCTTAATTGCTTTATAAAGTTGTTTTTATGTACCCTAGGCCAACTGGTTGTACGAATTTCAGATCTACGGTCCCATAACTCTCCCAGAGTGAGTTTGGAAATAGGCTATTTCTTTCTCGCACAGAACGGCAAGTTGACCCATAGTAGAAAAGTGTATATATTCTATGGGGGGAATAGTAGATTGACATAGGCTAGTGATTTTGACGTTCGTTACTACTTTTGTTGGCTGAAGAAAAAAGTAAACGTGGCAGTTATAACATTTTCAAAGTGTGCATCGGAATTCAGTAAGAAGGACGCAGATCGTGTTGCATCGTCGAGATCTGTTTAGATGAATGACCATAATCTAAAATGTATTTTGTTATTCTGAGCACTGTGGGTGGACGGCCCTAATCAGGTTACACACCCAATGCACATAGGTCTGGTACATTTCTCAAAATGGCTGTTCAATTTGAAATGCTACCGGTCAAAATGTCCGGTGCCACATTTTCCCCTAACTGAAAGCCTGGTACCATTATGTATTCAGAAACACCCAGTCATTTTCTCAATAGTAGTACAATTATGCATTCTGAAAGGAGGACTCTGAATACCCTCCAAGGCACTCAAGAAGAAGGTTCCGTTAGGGACTCCGAATAGATGGAAAGAAAGCTTCATTAGAGCAGATTTATTCAAAGGCTGTTCTTATGGTGGTTGTTCCAGGAGCTCAACACCACTTGTTTGGCAAATTATTTTTAAATGTGTAGCCAAATGGAAGTCCCGTGCTAGCTGACACACGATTCACATCCACCTATTCCTGACTATGAAAGTCTGTATAATACTGCTCTTGACAAAACCAGCAAAGGGATGTGCAAGGAATATAAACCATCATAGACAGTCCTAACCTCATATTGCAAGGTTAACAATGCAATTGATTTTCACAAAATGTTTTGCAATTGATCAAAGCTTCTAAGCTCAGGGTCATACAGGCCAGCATTACTAAGGCAAGAGAGACTAAAATACTGGGCTTGTTAAAGCAGGAAATAGGTTTCAGACACCAAGACAAACGCTCCTGACTGTCAGCGTACCCTGGTTTTGGTAAGCTATTGGGTGCATACACTTCATGATACTAGGTAGGCCATCATTGTAAATAAGAATTTGTTCTTAACGGACTTGCCTACTTAAATAAAGGTTAAAAAAAAAAAATACTAAAAATAACAAAAAGACAAAAAAAATATTACAATTACTAAAAATAAAAAATATATTAAAAAAAAAAATTAATTTCGGAAAAAATTTGATTTACAAAGATTCGAAAAACTGGCTAGTGTTTCTCCTCTTATCTCGTCTCTCCTGACATCAGCTGTTAAAATGTGAACTAGGCTTACTTTTACTTTACTGCTTATTGGGTAAAAGTTTGTCGATTTGAAAATGAAGTTCATTGACGGTCTCCATCCATAAAAATCGGCAGTTACGCGATTATACAATTACCATGCCACAGCCATGATGACTAACTAGCCTAGCTTAAGCCTGGTAAAACCAATATGAACATGACAACTTAAGCCCGTCCGTTCACTACACGACTTTCAAAAATCCTAAAAATCTCGAGCTTCTCGCATTAAACAACCGTCTTTGCTGTATTTTTGGGGGGTCTTGTCAATGTGGTGTTGAGCACACTAAATGATGGTGGCACAGACAGGGGGGGGGGGGGGGGGGGGGTCAAACACTAAAAGGTTCTTCACTTGGTCGTGAGGATTCTCCATACCACGCTGTCTCACCAAAACAATTATGTGATAAGATTTAACGTCGGTTTTCTGAAAAGGTTTTCAAAATCAGACATTCACACACACTTGGCATACAGAGTTGAAATATCTAGCCAAAATATTGAGTTGAATAAAACTGTTTGTGAACTTCAGAGCTGTAACTATTTGACTAGTACAAAACGCATGCTAGCAGAAGTCATCACTCCTGCTCGAGTCGACACATTCTGGGTGATATGAAACATCATCTCACTGGCTTCTTCTCTGGTGAGCGCTCATTGGCTATTCCTGATCACCATTCTCAAAAACTTGTCGTTGCACATCTCACACTACAAGAGCATTGAAGACTGTGCCGATAAAATCAAACATGTTTGGGGAAAAAAACTAGCAAAAAAACAGGACGTCTGGGACTGCTCAAAGACGAAATTTCTGCCCTCAGATTACATCTCTGACCCGCTCACATTAAATGAGTGTCGGTGACGGCAACGACATGGATATTTTGTCTCCGTTCTCAAAAACTTGTCTGGGACAACTGAATCCGGGCCAAAATAGTGTAGTGTAGTGGCTTCATGCTATTTCAAATGTCTGTGATGTAGAATCTTACCATCACCTTTTAATAGGCATAAGAAACAAGGCTAACTGAAATAGGCCTACCATAAATCATGAACAAATGCATAGGCCTAGCCAAATGAATGACGACACATAGCAAGACGTACATGTCCTCTATAGGCTACTGCTCAAAAGGCTCACCTTTCTTTCTAGCTCAGATATGAGAAACATTTCACAGCCTAGCACACGCCACAACACATCATGAACTGTTCGACATTATGCTGAACACATTAGAAAAATCATGTCTTGATTATGCCTCAGTTTTACTAGCTCAGCTCACTGCTCTTTCAGGGATCTCCGGCTGTCCCCTGCTGGAGTACATAAATCCTATCTGGTTTGTCATCAGTTGGTGTGCAGCCAATGGGTCATTTGAGTGAAACCGATCCTGTGAAGGAATACTGTCCGTATCACAGTTTAGTCTTCAGTACCAACGACGTGTAGAGGCACTCACACTACACCTAACACCTCATTATGCCCGTGTAGTAGCATATTGGGGGGGGGGGGGGGGGGTTAAAAGAGCAATGTTCCAATCAATATCACAATTATCCAATAAGTGTGGTTCACTTGGCAACCAATCAGGTCATTTGATAATGTGACAGATGTAGGCTAATGATTCTTTCAAAAAAGAGAAATGGTTAATTAAGGGGACCAACATTCTATATCACGTGTGAAAAAGTTGAGCCATTAAGAAACCTTTCTACCAACCATTTCTTTGGGACAGAGTCTCCCAAACAAATGCAGTGTTTAGTTAATCTAATCGTGGAAATGTAAGATTTACATTTACATTTTAGTCATTTAGCAGACGCTCCTATCCAGAGTGACTTACAGTAGTGAATACATACATTTCATTAAAAAAAATTCTTCCATACTGGTCCCCCGTGGGAATCGAACCCACAACCCTGGCGTTGCAAACACCATGCTCTACCAACAGCCACACGGGACCGAAGATCAGATGGCCACTAATAACGGTTACTCTTTTATCGAGCTATATTTCAGTCACTTCAAACCATAGATCAGAAAGAGATACCGGCAAAAAATACTGTGCGACTGAATTGCAATAGACTGTCATATCCTCAAAAAAATGTCAAATAACCACTGGCTGTTGATCATATGGTGGGGTTGTGAACATTTTCTGATATCAAAATTGGGTCGTGGGCCCCCCAAAAAAGTTTTGGAACACCTGGTTTAGGATATTTAGCCTAATGAATCAAACTTTTTCTATGCATATCAGAGTTAAGGTTAGCCAATGGGAAAGGGTTAAGCTACAGGCCTACGTCAGGACTGAACGTTCTCATTATCTGATCATGTGACGTCTCATTTCAATAGTTCCCCTTTTGTAGCCTACAGCCTATATGGGATTTACCAACAACTAGACTATAGGCCTAGGTGACCTCAGTACACAAAATGGCCCTCTTCTTCTAGACAATAATCTTTAGTATTGAAGAGACTAGATTTTTTTCCCCCTCATTATTTTTATTGGTGTGAAAAGGTTTTGGAGCTGGGAGGCCATTGGACGTATTGAGCCGCAAAACTGATGGTGCACCGCAACTTTCTCTAAATGACTACCCATATAGGCCTAATGTCTTTCTCTAAATGACTACCCATATAGGCCTAATGTCTTTCTCTAAATGACTACCCATATAGGCCTAATGTCTTTCTCTAAATGACTACCCATATAGCCCTAATGTCTTTCTCTAAATGACTACCCATATAGCCCTAATGTCTTTCTCTAAATGACTACCCATATAGCCCTAATGTCTTTCTCTAAATGACTACCCATATAGGCCTAATGTCTTTCTCTAAATGACTACCCATATAGGCCTAATGTCTTTCTCTAAATGACTACCCATATAGGCCTAATGTCTTTCTCTAAATGACTACCCATATAGGCCTAATGTCTTTCTCTAAATGACTACCCATATAGGCCTAATGTCTTTCTCTAAATGACTACCCATATAGGCCTAATGTCTTTCTCTAAATGACTACCCATATAGGCCTAATGTCTTTCTCTAAATGACTACCCATATAGGCCTAATGTCTTTCTCTAAATGACTACCCATATAGGCCTAATGTCTTTCTCTAAATGACTACCCATATAGGCCTAATGTCTTTCTCTAAATGACTACCCATATAGGCCTAATGTCTTTCTCTAAATGACTACCCATATAGCCCTAATGTCTTTCTCTAAATGACTACCCATATAGGCCTAATGTCTTTCTCTAAATGACTACCCATACAGGCCTAATGTCCCTGAGCGTAACTATTCAAGTGTAAAATGGCCAATAGAATCAAATGAAAATGGTAGGCCTGATACTAAAAATACACCACAGTCCCACGGGCCATTAACATGCAATGTAATTCACAGCCGTCATAGCAAGTAGAGGACTTTGATGGCTGTAAGCGTTAGACAAGGCCTACATTCTGTCATGCAACCACTGCTTTAAAATACTCACTGTGGATGACCTGGGGGGGTGGGGGGGGAGCTTGCTACCTGTCAAAGTCTTTGTAAATGTAAAGCTCCTCAAAATGGTATTGTTCATCCTCTATGGTAAGTTGTTGATAAGGAACCCTAACTCTTTGAGAAAAGGTATTTAAGTGCCATCCAGTTCGTCAGCCTATCAGTTCACATTTCTTCAATGTATAAAAAGCGTTTCCCGTATGTAAAACAATCACAAATAAAAGCCAGAGGTCAAATTATAATATTACTTTCACATTGCCTCCGGAGGATTAAATTAATCAATTTCCAACAGAAAAATCCTATTCCTTGGTTACACCAATATTTCCTTCTCATTCTAAATTCAATTGGTTTGTGATTAATGATCGGAGATACGAGCCTGGGGTTGCTGTCATTCCAAAACGTTAGTGGCTCGCTCTCTGGTCTACCTCTCAGAATGAGGGCCAACAGATGTGCAGTGAGATCGGGCAATTTCAGTTTCCTTTTTACTCTGACAACTCTCCTCTTCCATAGGCCACCTGGGTCTCAGCCAAGAGGCTGCACGATAGCAAGTGAAAAGGGAGTGAGACTTAGCTGACCTTTATACTAACGTCACCTAGAGAAGGATATCAGCGACCTTGTGACGTACCAATGGAGTGATTTAATCAGATCATAGGTCTCAACTAAGATAAATGAGGGCATGAATTGGCAACAATGAAAAACACTGTCACAAAAAAACACAATAACAGCAAAATGTAGAAGGTAGTTTATTCAACACACCGATGAACCCTCAGGGTGTAACTTTCAACGACTCCATAACTTGCCCAAGGCCCCGCTAATGTTAGTCGTGATATTTTTGATTCATGCAATCAATGTTGCATGCAATGGTCATGGTCTAGTCACATGAAAACACATGCCTAACGGATTGGCCTAACTGGATACGAGCCACTTCAGAAGGTAGAATAGGCTTCTCTGGTCTGGGAGGTGAACAAACATTATGCTATGTTAATGAATCGCTGCTATCGCGATGGTTATGTTTGTCAGTGAGAAGCGTTTAGGCCTATTGAAAGAGAGCATAGCACAAAATGTAGGCAATAGGATTAAACTACAGTGTACTTTGATACATGTCTAGTTTTCAACGTTTCAATGAAAATGGTTATCAAACAGCCAGACTAGGAGTCTATGGAAATACTCCATAATTACTTTGAAATCTATTCAGCTTAAGGCCTACAGGTAAAAGGGTCATGGTTCACCTCTGAGAATAAAGACTGCTTTCACTTTGAGGATGGATACGCTGGAGAATGTATTTGTACAATGACAGAAATAGGCATAAATGATTGATGTTTCTCTTTTCACTGATGAAAATCTCTGGGACTACAATAAATAAGCTATTATCCATTGTCCAAGAATAATATTGAGGAAATGGTCTAGAACTCACAACGTTCTTCCTAAGCCCTCAGCCTAGATGCTTTTTATGTTCTCCAGTCAAACAGGAAAGTAGCAGCAACACCTCAACAATGAGAGGCGTGAGTGGGCGGTATCACACGCCACGGCAAACAAATAGACAAGACGCAAGTAAGCAAACATCTGCCTTTGCCTTAGGGCTGGGCGATATGCCCAAAATATCATGGTATTTTTCACATTTTTGATAGTATTTTATGTTTTTGATTAATAAAAGTTGTACATTTGCTTTATGAGTAGTGAGTGATCCTAGGGTGGCAAAACATATTCGAAGTGATTTCAATGAGTCTTTCTCCATTCTGATTGGTTTATACTGTTCAATTCAACTTCAACCAAAAATCACTTTCTGCATTTCCTGCACTCATTTGAACTCATTTCCACACTACCACGATATGGGCAAAAATACTAGGCCTTATTTTAAACCAAATGTTGCAATTGAGATTTAGATCAAAACTGGGTAGGAAACAAAGTGTTGGTCAGTGTTTCCTAGGGGACCCTATAATCCTTGGCTACATTCAATCTTTATTGGTGTAGCCAACATATTCATGCTTCGCCTATTTCCTCTTTGATTTAGAAGATACTTTGCACAAATAACATGCTGATTTAAGCCTCCACATTAATGTTATCAGGCAGTATTAGCTAGCTACATTTGCTCTGACTCAGTACCTTTATTAGCTAGTTAGCTAGCCAGCTAACTAACGATTAGCATTAGTGGCTAATACGATTTAGCTAATCTTGCTAAGAAAATACAAACCAGCTGTTTGTAAATGTAATAAACAAACAAATATCATAATTATAGGACGCTTGTGGATTTATGTTAAGATCAAAGTGGAAACAACATCATTGTCATCAAAAGTGTTGCATGTCCTGCATTGACCATGCAGACTGAATGCAAGTGTCTCCTCAAGCAACAACAAACGAGCTCCTTGATTGACAGGGGATGGGACTAGGTCTGTGTTGAAAGGACATGGAGAGAGAGAGAGGAGAGGGATGACTCAAGTAGCGAAGTAAACTATAAAAATGGACGTTACACACTGCGTATCACATTTAACCTGTTGGGTCTAGGGGGCAGCATTTGCACGTCTGGATAAAAAAAATGTACCCGATTTAATCTGGTTACTAATCCTACCCAGTAACTAGAATATGCATATACTTATTATATATGGATAGAAAACACTCTAAAGTTTCCAAAACTGTTTGAATGGTGTCTGTGAGTATAACAGAACTCATTTGGCAGGCAAAACCCTGAGACATTTTCTGACAGGAAGTGGATACCTGATGTGTTGTATTGACTTTAAAGCTATCCCATTGAAAGACACAGGGGTTTAGGAATATTTTGGCACTTCCTATTGCTTCCACTAGATGTCACCAGCCTTTACAAAGTGTTTTGAGTCTTCTGGAGGGAGATCTGACCGAACAAGAGCCATGGAACGGTGATGTCCCATTAGACACCTGGCGCGCTACTTCATGTTGGGTACCCTCGTTCCAATACGTTATAAAAGGCTATGCATTCGTCCACCTTGAATATTATTCATGTTCTGGTTAAAAAAGGCCCTAATGATTTATGCTATACAACGTTTGACATGTTTGAACGAACGGAAATATATTTTTTCCCCTCGTTCATGACGAGAAGTCCGGCTGGCTTACATCATGTGCTAACGAGACGGAGATTTTTGGACATAAATGATGAGCTTTTTTGAACAAAACTACATTCGTTATGGACCTGTGATACCTGGAAGTGACATCTGATGAAGAGAATCAAAGGTAATGGATTATTTACATAGTATTTTCGATTTTAGATCTCCCCAACATGACGTCTAGTCTGTATCGCAACGCGTATTTTTCTGGGCACAGTGCTCAGATTATTGCAAAGTGTGATTTCCCAGTAAGGTTATTTTTAAATCTGGCAAGTTGATTGCGTTCAAAAGATGTAAATCTATAATTCTTTAAATGACAATATAATATTTTAACAATGTTTTCTAATTTTAATTATTTAATTTCTGACGCTGACTTGACTGCCGGTTATTGGAGGGAAACGATTTCCTCAACATCAATGCCATAGTAAAACGCTGTTTTTGTATATAAATATGAACTTGATAGAACTAAAAATGCATGCATTGTCTAACATAATGTCCTAGGAGTGTCATCTGATGGAGATTGTAAAAGGTTAGTGTATCATTTTAGCTGGTTTTATGGTTTTGGTGACCCTGTCTTTGACTTGACAAAACATTACACACAACTCTTGTAAATGTACTGTCCTAACATACTCTAAATTTATGCTTTCGCCGTAAAACCTTTTTGAAATCGTAAAACGTGGTTAGATTAAGGAGATGTTTATCTTTCAAATGGTGTAACATAGTTGTATTTTTGAAAAATTTGAATTTTGACATTTATTTGGATTCAAATTTGCCGCTCTTGAAATGCACCTGCTGTTGATGGAGTGCACCACAGGTGGCACGCTAGCGTCCCACCTAGCCCCAAGAGGTTAACAAACCAAACATTCAAATACCGTTATAGAAGGTAAAGTAAAAACCCAAACCGTTCCGTGCATAAATACCAGTATATAGTAAAATACGGTATACCACCCAGGCCTACTTTGCCTACAACTCCATTTAGCACCGATTAACCAGGGGGATAGCAGGGTGAGATAGGGGATCTGTTAATAACACAGCAAGCTTAGAAAGATTCCACTAAATAGAGCCATGACTACATGGAACTCTATTCCACATCAGGTAACAGATGCAAGCAGTAGAATCAGATTTTTTTAAATACACCTTATGCAACAGCAGGGACTGTGACACAACACAGACGCAGACATACATACACATTTATATATATATACACATACACACATACACGGATTTTGTGTGTTGTGAATTCTGTAATGAATGTATTGTAATGTTTTTAAAATGGTATAACTGCCTTAATTTTTCCGGACCCCAGGAAGAGTAGCTGGTGCTTTATACGTCAACAAAATAATGTTTCCGGAATGCTTATCTTATTGGTTTCTAACTAGAGAAATGAATTCAGAACAATCTGAGATGGTGGGTGTCATGGCTTGCTGAAATGACACTGAACGACCCTCATGTGACTTACAAAATTTAAACATTGTTTGACTTGGATACAGAACATAAACTTACTTGGTTCTTCATGTCAGAATTTATCTTAAACCTTTAAAAATTATTTCATACAATTTTGTGTCATGGCGTTGAGGGCAACTAGGTGTACTGGATGCTGTACACACTTTATCCCATGATCACAACCAGCTCCAGGATGTAGCATGGTGACCATAACAAGCCTGTTTGTAGTTCCTCAAGTTGCAGCGGGGAGAACATTTTTTTTTAAAGACAATGCACCAAGAGAGAAAACAAAACATTCTACTTTCTAGACAGTAACGTGCCATTTGGCAGACTTTTTTTATTTTTATCCAAAGCGACTTAAGAGTTATGCATGCAAACATTTTACGTTAAGGGTGGTCCCGGGAAATCAAACCTATTATCCTGGTGTCGCAAGCGCCATGCTCTACCAACTGATCTACAGAGAATCATGCTCTACCAACTGATCTACAGAGAATCATGCTCTACCAACTGATCTACCAACTGATCTACAGAGGACCGTGCTCAACCAACTGATCTACAGAGGACCATGCTCTACCAACTGATCTACAGAGAATCATGCTCTACCAACTGATCTACCAACTGATCTACAGAGGACCGTGTTCAACCAACTGATCTACAGAGGACCATGCTCTACCAACTGATCTACCAACTGATCTACAGAGGACCGTGCTCAACCAACTGATCTACAGAGGACCATGCTCTACTAACTGATCTACAGAGGACCATGCTCTACTAACTGATCTACAGAGGACCGTGCTCTACCAACTGAGCTACAGAGGACCGTGCTCTACCAACTGAGCTACAGAGGACCGTGCTCTACTAACTGATCTACAGAGGACCGTGCTCTACCACCTGGTCTACAGAGGACCGTGCTCTACCAACTGAGCTACAGAGGACCATGTTCTACTAACTGAGCTACAGAGGACCGTGCTCTACCACCTGGTCTACAGAGGACCGTGTTCTACTAACTGATCTACAGAGGACCATGTTCTACTAACTGGTCTACAGAGGACCGTGCTCTACCAACTGAGCTACAGAGGACCATGCTCAACCAACTGAGCTACAGAGGACCATAGACAATACTGTAACAATCCAGAGGAGACTGAGAGTCTAGAACACAGGTCGCCAAGATCAAGGGCTGCGGACGTAACCATTAGTCCAAGAAAGTCGTCTGCCTTGAGGGAGCAGTTAAATAGTCTAATCAAAATGGCAGGTTTGTTTACACCAAACAGAAAGTACGTCCTCACACTTCGACTTTCTTTTAAAGCAAATTCACACGCATGCCTGGCTGTGGCTTCAATGACCATACCAGGTAATCCAACGTCTAACGCCACTGTAGTAATTGGAGGGGGGGGCGGCAGTGCGAGGTCCCAAAATCGACATCCACGTCTTCGGCGCCCGGGGAACAGTGGGTTAACTGCCTTGCTCAGGAGCAGAACGACAGACTTTTACTTTGTCAGCTCGGGGATTCGATCCAGCAACCTTTCGGTTACTGGCCCAACGCTCTAACCACTAGGTTACCATAACCAGTAATGCCTTGCAATCTTTAACACAAAGAAATATAGATTGAATAAATATTGATGGTAGACCTGTGATTTCACCACACCTCTGACTTGAGTAATCCAACCAAGGAGCATGTTGGGTAGTCTGGGAGCCCTTTATAGTGTCAGGTAAGATGGCTCCCCCTGGCAAATACTGTGAAATACAGGACCAGTCAAAAGTTTTTTTTAGTAGGTTGGCTCAGCCTTTTGCAAAGAACATGCTGATATCACTGTTATTAGGTGTACCAAAACATACAGTACCAGTCAAAAGTTGACACACCAAATCTTTCAAGTTTTTTTTTTATTTTTATACTATTTTCTACATTGTAGAAATATATATGAAATATATATGAAATAACACATGGAATCATGTAGTAACCCAAAAAGTGTTACACAAAACAAAGTATATATTTTATATTTGAGATTATTCAAAGTAGCCACACTTGGCATTCTCTCCACCAGCTTCATGAGGTAGTCACCTGGAATGCATTTCAATTAACAGGTGTGCCTCGTTAAAAGTTAATTTGTGGAATTTCTTTCCTTAATGCATTTGAGCCAATCAGTTGTGTTGTGACATGGTAGGGGTGGTATACAGAAGATAGCCCTATTCGATAAAAGACCAAGTCCATATTATGGCAAGAACAGCTCACATAACCAAAGAGAAATGACAGTCCATTACTTTAAGACATGAAGGTGAATAAATCCAGAAAATGTCAAGAACTTTGAAAGTTTCTTCAAGTGCAGTCGCAAAAACCAATCAAACCCTATGACGAAACTGGCTCTCATGAGGACCGCCACAGGAAAGGAAGACCCAGAGATACCTCTACTGCAGAGGACAAGTTCATTAGAGTTATCAGCCTCAGAAATTGCAGCCCAAATAAATGAATCACAGAGTAACAGAGTTCAAGTAACAGACATCTCAAAATGAGATGGCAAATCAAGAGACTGCGTGAATCAGGCCTTCATGGTCAAATTGCTGCAAAGAAACCACTACTAAAGGACACAAATAAGAAGAGACTTGCTTGGGCCAAGGAACACGAGCAATGGACATTAGACCGGTGGAAATCTGTCCTTTGGTCTGATGAGTCCAAATCTGAGATTTTTGATTACAACCGCTGTGTCTTTGTGAGAAGCAGAGTAGGTTAACAGATGATCTCCGCATGTGTGGTTCCCACCGTGAAGCATGGAGGTGGTGGTGTGGGGGTGCTTTGCTGGTGACACTGCCAGTGATTTATTTAGAATTCAAGGCACATTTATCCAGCATGGCTAGCACAGCATTGTGCAGAGATACGCCATCCCATCTGGTTTGCCCTTAGTGGACTATAATTTGTTTTTCAACAGGACAATGACCCAACATACCTCCAGGCTATGTAAGGACTATTTGACCATGGAGAGTGGTCGAGTGCTGCATCAGATGACCTGGCCTCCACAATCACCAGACCTCAACACATTTGGGATGGTTTGGGATGAGTTGGACCGCAGAGTGAAGGGAAAGGAGCCAACAAGTGCTCAGCATATGTGGGAACTCCTTCAAGACTGTTGGAAAAGCATTCCAGGTGAAGCTGGTTGAGAGAATGCCAAGAGTGTGCAAAGCTGTCATCAAGGCAAAGGGTGGCTACTTTGAAGAATTAAAAATATATTTTGATTTGTTTAACACTTTTTGGGTTACTACATGATTCCATGTGTTATTTCATAGTTTTGATGCCTTCACTATTATTCTACAATGTAGAAAATAGTAAAAATAAAGAAAAACCCTTGAATAATTAGGTGTCTCCAAACTTTTGACTGGTATTGTATGTTTTGGTACACTTAATAACGGTCATATCAACATGTTCTTTGCAAAAGGCTGAGCCAAACGACAAAAAAAAGACTAGATTGATTTTTGATAGACACGCTGTTAGCTAACTAATGTAAGTTGCTCTGGATAAGACTTGAGCATCTGCGAAATTACTAAAATGTCAAACATAGCTAGTTGAATAAATGTGGATAGCTAGCAATATCTCATCAAGTCACTTAGGGAAACGCATGACATGTGTACACAAGCACTGGTATAGAATATATGTTAAATGGCTAACGTCAGTAATATATACAAGATATAGTTAATACATTTAATATTATAACTTGCTATCTAAACTGCTTGTTAAATGCCCAGTTTCATCCTAGCTGCTACAGTCCTACACTGTCCTCATCGAGTCTATGTTGAACATGTATTTAGTGGCTAAACATTATTCCCTCAAATGCACACATTACATCAGGGCATTCTCCTACTAGGATAATTATATGGCTATTGAACAGCATTTTAGGACAAGAGGCAAATAACTCATGCCGGGTGATTGTGTGGAAATAGCTGCTCCTCCTGGGTCCTCAGACAAAGAGGGGTTCACCAAAGCAATGCACGAAAGCAGTTGTTAGCCAGAGACGCTAACTGTTAGCTAGTTAACTAGCGCGCTTTACAGGTTAGCATTAGCTAACGAAGCTAGCTCATGCGCTTACTAACTAGCAGGCTAGCTACGTCCCGTGTTCTGAAGTATAGAACAAATTCCTTCACTAGTATAAAACTTAAATGTTGTTCGCTAACTTACCCTCTTGACAAACCCAATCCAGCGAATGTTTATGTACACTCCATAGGTCCTGATAGTAAAGGTAAATCACTTTGATGACACCCCCCCCCCCCCCCCCCCTCCCCTCCCCAAATGTGCAAATATACACAGACAAAATCAACCAACGTGCTCCCAAGAAATCCAACGCCAGGGGAAGGGAACGGCTAATTCACTGGACTGCTGCCATCACACGTTGAGATCCCGTTGAAAATTCAAAAATACCGGTTACGATGGAGATTTCAAATTCAGTTTAAAGCCCTGGTTGGAAATAAAGCATATCCTTTCTGTAGTCCAAATTGTAAAATCCGATATTCTGGCAGTTTCCTCACCAGTTTAATTCCTGGACTTGATTTCGTTGAAATCTCTAATATCTTGATGGCTGTTTGGATCGTTCAATGCTGAGGGGAGCGATACAATGTAACCAACAAGCAGAACGAGCCACTTGCAAATTCAGGAAAAAAAGTACTGCGTGGACTGAACCGCTTGAGGCGGTAGATACAACCATAGAGAATGATAGAGGCCTCTAGTGGCCTAAAGGCCATTCTAGCATGGGCAGCGCCATTGAGGGCTTCCACCACGCTTCCGCCATTTTAAAGTAGTCAAAGTAGTCAACTAGGTGGGGATTGGTATGGGTTGTAGCCTCAATGGCGCTGTCCATGCTGTCGCTGACGCTTTAAAAGCACTGATATCAAGATGAGTCCTCTATCTATCTCTATGGGTACAACACCAGCTGAGAAGAACTGGAACAAGATCATGGAGGGGATTGGGGATGTTTTGTGAATGAGTCTCCTATATTATTTTTTTATTTTATTTATTTAACCTTCATTTAACTAGGCGTTAAGAACAAATTCTTATTTACAATGACGGCCTACCCCAGCCAAACCTTAAGCCGGACGACACTGGGCCAGTTGCACTTCGCCCTATGGGACTCCCAATCATAGCCGGTTGTGATACAGCCTGGAATCAAACCAGGGTTTGTAGTGACACCTCTAGCACTGAGATGCAGTGCCTTAGACCGCTGCGCCACTCGGGAGACATCCTATGGTGACTTGGATGATTTCATTATTAACATGACTGGAAAAAGATGGTTCTTTGTAAATGCGTGGCAAAAGAAAAGAGACATAGCTACATTATTATTATTTTTTTTGTGCTGTCAAAATTCACACATGTATGTTGTGCTTAAGATGAGTTAACAAAGCTCCTCTACAAAATATTTGATTCAATACAAATATCAAAAATATACACCTCGGATTTGATATTATACTATCCACATAGAGTCTGTTTCATATGAATACACATGAAACATTCTGTCTGCATAGAGATTTAACGCAGAGTATTGTGTTTGTTTATTTCCTCAGGTTGACAGCACAGTTATGGATATAAAAGATACCAAAAACAGGTGAATGGCAAATAAAACTGCAGTTGCGGCTGCTTTACTTTTAACTGTATCCACACAAGGACTAAGGTCATTTTCCTCATTCGTGAAATGTTTCTTATCTGGGTAATCAAATATCACTTCTAATTGAGTGGTGGTGATACTAGTTCAGCTCAATCTAGTTTCAGTGATAGACTACTGCAGATTTGGGGTGGCAGGTAGCTTAGTGGTTAGAGCGTTTGGCCATATACTACCCACCACTGCGACCTGTACGCTCTCGTTGTCTGGCCCTTGCTTCATACTCGTCGCCAAACCCACTGGCTCCAGGTCATCTACAAGACCCTGCTAGGTAAAGTTCCCCCTTATCTCAGCTCGTTGGTCACCATAGCAGCACCCAACTGTAGCACGCGCTCCAGCAGGTATATCTCTCTGGTCACCCCCAAAGCCAATTCCTCCTTCGGCCGCCTCTCCTTCCAGTTCTCTGCTGCCAATGACTGGAACGAATTACAAAAATCTCTGAAACTGGAAACATTTATCTCCCTCACTAGCTTTAAGCACCAGCTGTCAGAGCAGCTCACAGATCACTGCACCTGTACATAGCCCATCTATAATTTAGCCCAAACAACTACCTCTTCTCCTACTGTATTTATTTATTTATTTTGCTCCTTTGCACCCCATTATTTCTATTTCTACTTTGCACTTTCTTCCACTGCAAATCTACCATTCCAGTGTTTTACTTGCTATATTGTATTTACTTCGCCATCATGGCCTTTTTTGCCTTATCTCACCTCATTTGCTCACTTTGTATATAGACTTATTTTTCTACTATATTATTGACTGTATGTTTGTTTTACTCCATGTGTAACTCTGTGTTGTTGTATGTGTCAAACTTGGCCAGGTCGCAGGCCAGGTCGCAGTTGTAAATGAGAACTTGTTCTCAACTTGCCTACCTGGTTAAATAAAGGTGAAATAAAAATAAATAAAATTGGCCAGTAACCGAAAGGTTGCTGGATCGAATCCCCAAGCTGACAAGGTAAAAATCTGTCGTTCTGCACCTGAACAAGGCAGTTAACCTACTGTTCCCCGATAGGCTGTCATCGTAAATTAGAATTTGTTCTTAACTGACTTGCCAGGTTAAATAAAAAAATGTACTGGTCTGAAAATGACCCAAACAACACAGTTGGGGTTGGTCCAGTCAGCGGAGAAGGAAAGTGGGTGAATGTCTGTAAAAAAAAAAAAGTGAGTAATGGTTTGAATAAGGATGGAACATAATTACCCTATAACACTAATCTTCACAGTTGAGATGGCTACTGAAGTGAGGGCATATCTTGCCAGTTTAAACGCCAGCAGAAAAGCCGTACTAATGAGCAGGCTAGCCAAGGTCTACCCATGCCTCAGCACAGAGCTCACTGAGGCTAATTGTTAGAGAGAAACCAGGCAACAGCTGCAGGAAAGGGAGAACCAGTGCTTATGACAGGCAAACGTGTCATGCTATTTGTCATACAGCAGCGCAGAGATAACCTCTCGTATTTACTCGCCTTCTGTCAGGTGGGAGGGAAAGCAGGAAGGAGTTGGGGGTGGGGGGACGACACTCGCTCTCCACACTCCACAGAGGCGTTACGAGCTGGTTACCCAGGCAACAGGGATATGATAATGTTGCCTTTGACATGACAGAGGGAATCATCTCAGCGGCTCTCATAGGCAGCGGGCACAGGGAGGCCAGGGGAAACTGAATTAATGGGTTCATTTTCACCTAGTGAGGGCGGCAGTCAGGGTTGGCACTCCATCTTCTCGTCGCCTCCTCCACTCTGTGCACACTGCACTCATGCAGGCTTACCTTATCATCCACACACACAGGAACAGCTTCCATTTTGAAGCAGGCAGGGCTGTTTTTTTTCTGTCTCTTTCTGCCTTTCTGTCTGTCTGTCTCTCTCTCTATCTCTGGTTTCAGTGCTAAACAGCAGACGGCACAGTGAGGGAACAGATATCACTGTTGATTTGCTCTCAGAGTCAGAGGCTTTATGCCGTGCTATCTGTAAGGCTCACAAGGACTCAGCATAAATGAACAGGCTGTGTCAGGAACACACATTTCACTTGCTTAAAATTGTAAATCAGTCATTACAGGCTTGATCACCATTGTAGGGCTGTGTGTTCATGTGTGTTCATGTGTGTATACACATTAGGGTGGGTGTATGTGTGTACGTGTTTGTGTTTGTGTGAGAACATGAATGCAAGGCAGGGTGTGTGTGTGTCTAACCCCTGATTACATTTTTAATCAATGTCCATCTCATCGTGAGCTAGGGAAGTCTGGAGCGGAATTTACATTTCATTTGATTCCCCTCTCTGGTCCGACTGGCGCTCGCTAGCACTCGCTATGCTAATGAATCAGTCATTCTAATGAGCTGTTCGAGGGAGATGGGGAGATGGGGAAGAGTAATGAAGGGGGAGAGAAAGGCAGAGCCAGCCTCCTGATTTTCTCCCTGCCTTTGTGTCATCTGTGCCGCATTATCATGGTAAGCCGACAATGCAGTACGCGGAGCTAGCACTTCCTTAGCTAGCAACACATTGCAGATGTTCCCTTTCTCTTATCTCTGTGGACAGCTTAATTTGACAGAGAAGGGCAACAAAGAACAGGATGCGAGAAATGGCGTGTGATTCAAAATAGGGAAAGACAAGAAGGTATGCGTCTCAAATGGCACCTTATTCCCTACGTAGTGCACTACTTTTGACCAGGGCCCATAGGGTTCTAGTCAAAAGTAGTACACTGCGTAGGGAATAGGATGTCATTTAGGATGCAAGTAAGACAAGCATGAAGGCGGACATCAAATGGACATCAAATGGTGATAGTCAGGCAGGGAGGGTTCTGAGCTTCGGTGTCATTGTCATACCTTTTGTCATGTACCAAGAGAGCCACTGATGTCACAAATGAAAGAGGAGCTTCTCACACAACCTGTCTTCTTAAATAGATTTGCACTGCATAAGCCCCGTTCACACACCCACACACAGTACCAGTCAAAAGTTTGGACACACCTACTCATTCAAGGGTTTTTATTTATTTTTACTATTTTCTACATTGTAGAATAATAGTGAAGACATCAAAACTATGAAATAACACATATGGAATTATGTAGTAACCAAAAAAGTGTAACCAAAATGTACATAAAATAACATGGGCAACAATACCCGTAGCTCACTACTACAAAACACACGACACAAAATAACATACAAACAATCTTGGACAAGGACATGAGGGGAAACAGAGGGTTAAATACACAACAGGTAATGAATGGGTGTCACGACTTCTGCCGAAGTCGATGCCCCTCCTTGCACGGGTGGTGCTCGGCGGTCGACGTCACCGGTCTTCTAGCGATCATTGATCAGTTTTTCATTATCCATTAGTTTTGTCTTGTCTATCATCACACCTGTTTCCAATCCCATTAATTACTTGTGTATTTAACCCTCTGTTTCCCCTCATGTCCTTGTCCAAGATTGTTTGTATGTTATGTTACGTGGGTTTGTGTATAGGTGTGCGACGGGTATCCTTTACCCATTTTATTTTGTATTTTGTATTTTGGTTTTGGAGTTTGTTTTTAATGAAATACTCCATATTTAACCAACTTGGTTTCTCCTGCGCCTGACTTCCCTGCCACCTACATACACGAATATGACAATGGGATTGGAACCAGGTGTGTGTGAAAACAAGACAAAACCAATGGATAATGAAAAATGGATCAGTGATGGCTAGAAGACCGGTGACGTCGACGGCCGAGCACCACTCGAACAAGGAGGGGCATCGACTTTCAGCAGAAGTCGTGACAGTACCCCCCCGACACGGGCTCCAGCAGCGCGTCGACACTGGCCTCGGGGACCCGGAAGACGAGGTGCAGGGCGATCCTGATGGAGACGATGGAACTCTCGCAGCAAGGAAGGATCTAACACATCCTCCACCGGAACCCAGCATCTCTCCTCCAGACCGTACCCCTCCCAGCCCACGAGGTACTGAAGGCCCCTCGCCCAATGTCTCGAATCCAGGATGGATCGAACAGAGTACGCCGGGGCCCCCTCAATGTCCAGAGGGGGCGGAGGAACCTCCCGCACCTCAGCCTCCTGGAGCGGACCAGCCACCACCGGCCTGAGGAGAGACACATGGAACGAGGGGTTAATGCGGTAATTGTGGGGAAGCTTTAACCTATAACATACCTCGTTCACTCTCCTCAGGACTTTAAAACGGCCCCACAAACCGCGGACTCAGCTTCCGGCAGGGCAGGCGGAGGGGCAGGTTTCTAGTCGAGAGCCAGACCCTGTCCCCCGGTGTGAACACCGGGGCCTCACTGCGGTGACGGTCTGGGCCAACTTTCTGGCGTCGTACGGCGTGCTGAAGGTGGACGTGAGCGGTGTCCCAGGTCTCCTCCGCGCGCCGGAACCAGTGGTCCACCACAGGAGCCTCGGTCTGACTCTGATGCCAAGGGGCCAGAACCGGCTGATACCCCAACACGCACTGAAAGGGAGAGAGGTTAGTGGAGGAGCCATCTCTGCCCAAGGCACGAACGCTGCCCACTCCCCCGGCCGGTCCTGGCAATAAGACCTCAGAAACCTACCCACATCCTGGTTCACTCTCTCCACCTGCCCGTTACTCTCAGGGTGAAAACCCGAGGTAAGGCTGACCGAGACCCCCAGACGTTCCATGAACACCTTCCAGACCCTTGACGTGAACTGGGGACCCCGATCAGACACTATATCCTCAGGCACCCCGTAGTGCCAGAGGACGTGTGTAAACAGGGCCTCCGCAGTTTGTAGGGCCGTAGGGAGACCGGGCAAAGGGAGGAGATGACAGGACAGAAAAGCGATCCACAATGACCAGGATTGTGGTTTTACCTTGTGAAGGTGGAAGATCTGTTATAAAATCCACCGACAAGTGCGACCACGGCCGTTGTGGAACGGGTAAGGGTTGTAACTTACCTCTGGGTAGGTGCCTAGGAGCCTTGCACTGGGCGCACATTGTACAGGAGGAAACATAAACCCTCAAGTCCTTAGCTAAAGTGGGCCACCACTACCTCCCACTAAGACAGCGCATCATCCGACCAATCCCAGGATGACCAGATGAGGGTGACGTGTGAGCCCAGTAGATCAATCGGTCGCAGACAGCAGACGGAACGTACAGACGCCCAGATGGACACTGAGGGGGAGCTGGCTCTACACGTGATGCCCGCTCAATGTCCGCGTCCAGCTCCCATACTACCGGTGCCACCAAACAAGAGGCTGGGATGATGGGAGTGGGATCCATGGACCGCTCCTCTGTGTCATACAGCCGGGACAGTGCGTCTGCCTTAACGTTCTGGGAACCTGGTCTGGAAGAGAGGGTAAACACAAAACGGGTGAAAAACATGGCCCACCTTGCCTGGCGAGGATTCAGTCTCCTCGCCTCCCAGATGTACTCCAGATTGCGGCGGTCAGTCCAGATGAGAAAAGGGTGTTTAGCCCCCTCAAGCCAATGTCTCCACGCCCTCAAAGCTTTGACGATAGCCAACAGCTCCCGGTCCCCCACATCATAGTTTCGCTCCGCCGAGCTGAGCCTCTTAGAGAAGAAGGCACAGGGGCGGAGCTTAGGTGGTGTACCCAAACACTGAGAGAGCACAGCTCCTATCCCAGCCTCAGACGCGTCCACCTCCACTATGAATTGCAAAGACGGATCTGGATGAGCCAACACAGAAACCGAGGTAAACAGAGCCTTCAGTTTCGTAAAAGCCCTGTCCGCCCCAGCCGACCACTGCAAGCGCACCGGACCCCCCTTCAGCAGTGAGGTAATGGGAGCAGCTACCTGACCAAAACCTCCGGTAGTAATTGGCAAACCCTAAAAATCGCTGCACCTCCTTCACCGTGGTGGGAGTCGGCCAATTACGCACAGCTGCAATGCGGTCACTCTCCATCTCCACTCCTGACGTGGATAGGCGATATCCTAAGAAGGAGACGGACTGTTGAAAGAACAGGCATTTCTCAGCCTTGACATACAGGTCATGCTCCAACAGGCGACCAAGCACTTTGCGCACCAGGGACACATGCTCGGCGCGTGTAGCGGAGTAAATCAGAATGTCATCGATATACACCACCTCACTCTGCCCGTGCAGGTCCCTGAAAATCTCGTCTACAAAAGATTGGAAGACTGATGGAGCGTTCTTGAACCCGTACGGCATGACGAGGTACTCATAATGCCCTGAGGTGGTACTAAATGCTGTCTCCATCTTGGATACGCACCAGGTTGTACGCACTCCTGAGATCCAGTTTAGTGAAGAAGCGCGCCCTGTGCATTAACTCAATTGCCGGGGCGATCAGAGGTAGCAGGTAACTGTAACCCACCGTAATTTTATTGAGACCTCGATAATCAATGCACGGGCGCAGACCTCCATCCTTCTTCTTCACAAAAAAGAAACTCGAGGAGATGGGTGAAATGGAGGGCCGAATGTACCCCTGACGCACGGATTCGGAGACATATTACATTTACATTTTAGTCATTTAGCAGACGCTCTTATCCAGAGCGACTTACAGTAGTGAATGCATACATTTCATACAATTTCATAGAATTTTTTTTTTGCTTGCCCCCCATGGGAATCGAACCCACAACCCTGGTGTTGCAAACACCATGCTCTACCAACTGAGCTACAGGGAAGGCTATGGAGACATATGTCTCCATAGTGTCCGTTTCCGCTTGCGACAGGGGATACACGTGACTCCTGGGAAGTGCAGCGTCTACCATGAGATTTATCGCACAATCCCCCTGTCGATGGGGTGGTAATTGAGTCGCCTTCTTTTTACAGAAGGCGAGGGCCAAATCGGCATATTCAGAGGGGATGCACATGGTAGAGACCTGGCCTGGACTTTCCACCGTAGTAGCACCAACGGAAACCCACTACAAAGTACACGACACAAAATAACATACAAACAATCTCGGACAAGGACATGAGGGGAAACAGAGGGTTAAATACACAACAGTGTAACGGCCGTCGAAGGTAGTAGACCAAGGTGCAGCGTGTTGAGTGCTCATCATATAATTTTAATAGAACACTTTAAACAAAACAAGAACGACAGCCAAACAGTTCTGTCAGGAACATCAACTTAACAGAAAGTAACCACCCACAAAACCCAAAGGAAAACAGGCTGCCTAAGTATGGCTCCCAATCAGAGACAACGATATACAGCTGTCCCTGATTGAGAACCATACCTGGCCAAAACAAAGAAATACAAAACATAGAAAAATGGACATAGAATGCCCACCCTAGTCACACCCTGGCCTAACCAAAAATATTACCTGACAAACAGGTAATGAAAAGGATTGGAACCAGGTGTTTATGAAAACAAGACAAAACCAATGGATAATGAAAAATGGATCAGTGATGGCTGGAAGCCCGGTGACGTCGACGGCCGAGCACCACTCGAACAAGGAGGGGCATCGACTTCGGCAGAAGTCGTGACAGAATGAGTAAGTGTTCTAAAACTTTTGACTGGTACTGCACGTACACACACGTACACACACGCACACACACGCACACACACACAAAAACACACACTAGTATGAACAAAACGTAAACACTCTGCCTGGCATATACTCCGTAAAGGCATTATCTGCCCTCCCTAATGCACGTTGAATAGAGTATACCCCCACACAGTCCCCATCCTCCCCCCAGCTCAGGTCAAATGTAGTGCACTATATAGGGAATTGGGTGCCATTTGGGACTCGGCCCTGTACAGGTATCTCAGCGGTGGGGGCCACGTGGTCTGGTTTAGCAATGAGGAGGATGAGGAGGGAGAGGAGGAAGAGAAGGGAGAGGAGGATGGGGAGAGGAGGATGAGGATTAGGAGGGAGAGGAGGATGAGGAGGGAGAGAAGGATGAGGAGGATGCGGAGGGAGAGGATGATGAGGAGGGAGAGGAGGATAAGGGGGGAGAGGAGGATGAGGGGTAATAGATGGACACCCACCACTTGGGGTAGTAAGGGGATGCCCCTCGAGGTAGTAGAGGGACGGTGTCGGTGTCGCCTCCTTCCTGTGCGATGTTTACAGTACCCTGGCCCACTTGACCAATAGGAGCGCAGCACTCAGCCCCAGAGTGCTGACAGGCGAGCTCTCTGGTTTGACAAAGAGCAGCGGCCCTCGGCAGGCAGACCTGTCAACTCAGCAGCTGGCCGCACTCAAAGACCCCAAGTACAGGCTCACACTCACATACACACTATATATACTGTATATACTGTATATACACATACACACACATGCACACACACAAATACGTAAGCATTGAAAATGAAAACATAGCAGAATGTCCCCTTACCCTCTCGCTGCTCTGAGAGAGGTGTCAACAGATGTCCAGGTATGTTAACAGCACAGGTGGCTAAGGGCCCTCTCTCTCAACACACAAGCCTCTGTCTGGAGTTCCCATGCAAAGCTAACATGCATGAACTTGTGCATCAACACACAAAGGAGCTTGTTGAAAGTCTCTGACGTAACATATGGGTGGGGTGTGGGAGGACAAAAGATAAACAAAAAAAAGAAAGAGAGAGAGAAAGAGAGAATGTGGCTGGGAGTTGAACAGCCCGTATGTTTATGAAGGAACAAGCGAGGCAGCCAGAGAGACGGTCTCCGCCCGAGGACGAACCTGGTCTCTCTATCACCGCCTCCCCCAAAGTTCCCAGGAACCTTCTTTCCCACCCAGGACCCACCAGCTGTGCCTCAGCCCAGCAGCCGTCTGTTCCACCGTGGAGAGAGAAAGAGATAGGGAGGGAGAGGGAGAGAGAAAAAGAGAGAGAGATAGAGAGAGAGAGAGAGAGAGAGAGCTATCCACACCAAAGCCACCAGCCTGGAGGAACCAGACGTTCAAAAGTTAACGCACCTTCAGTTTCCCTCCAGAGCATCAGTTTTCCCCCAGAGCATCAGTTTCCCTCCAGAGCATCAGTTTCCCCCCAGAGCATCTGTTTCCCTCCAGAGCATCAGTTTCCCCCCAGAGCATCAGTTTCCCTCCAGAGCATCAGTTTCCCCCCAGAGCATCAGTTTCCCCCCAGAGCATCAGTTTCCCTCCAGAGCATCAGTTTCCCCCCAGAGCATACGTTTCCCCCCAGAGCATCAGTTTCCCCCCAGAGCATCAGTTTCCCCCCAGAGCATCAGTTTCCCTCCAGAGCATCAGTTTCCCCCCAGAGCATCAGTTTCCCTCCAGAGCATCAGTTTCCCCCCAGAGCATCAGTTTCCCCCCAGAGCATCAGTTTCCCCCCAGAGCATCAGTTTCCCCCCAGAGTATCAGTTTCCCTCCAGAGCATCAGTTTCCCCCCAGAGCATCAGTTTCCCTCCAGAGCATCAGTTTCCCCCCAGAGAATCAGTTTCCCCCCAGAGCATGTTTCCCCCAGAGCATCAGTTTCCCCCCAGAGCATCAGTTTCCCTCCAGAGCATCAGTTTCCCCCCAGAGCATCAGTTTCCCCCCCAGAGCATCAGTTTACCTCCAGAGCATCAGTTTCCCCCCAGAGCATCAGTTTCCCCCCAGAGCATCAGTTTCCCCCCAGAGCATCAGTTTCCCCCCAGAGCATCAGTTCCCCTCCAGAGCATCAGTTTCCCCCCAGAGCATCAGTTTCCCTACAGAGCATCAGTTTCCCCCCAGAGCATCAGTTTTCCCCCAGAGCATCAGTTTCCCCCCAGAGCATCAGTTTCCCCCC